>NC_089582.1:83996907-84296907 GCF_019320115.1 Miscanthus floridulus | reverse complement strand
GGGACCTGGTCCTGAAGTGGAAGACGAATCAGGCTGGTGTCCACAAACTCACAACTCCATGGGAAGGGCCCTTCATGATCAAGGAAGTTACACGACCTACGTCTTACAAGTTAGCTCACCTGGACGGTACAGACGTACCCAATTCATGGCACATCGATAAGCTTAGGTGTTTCTATGCTTAACTGCTAAGATATGTACTCCTCTTGTACTTTTGATTTAATTCAATAAAGCTATTATGATTTCTCTGACCACTCTAATGTGTCACTTTGAAGTCTATTGTTATCCTAACTCAACCAGTCAAAACCGACCACCATTCCTTCCCGGGTTTTCGAAGTAGGGCCTATCCCCGTTTCTTCCCAATGTGTGCATGGGATCTACTCTCTACGCTATGGGTGATTGGTAGGTCCCCTCTGGTTTGACTTGTCTACGTCTACGTGTGCATAGGCTACGCACCTCACACTTCGACCATAGGACAAGCTAGAGCCATACAAACCTGACAGGATGACGTGTCGACTAAACTGGTACAACTAAACAGAATGCTAACATGTTCTCACTTAGTTACACCAACACGAGATCCAAGCTTAAATACGTTTTCCACAAAACAAACAAGCTTATGTTGATATATAGTTACGTTATTACAAGCTTGCCTGAAAAGGTCTAAGTTTACAATAACACAACTACATCTTCATCTACAGCTATAGCCTATACTATTGGCTGGTCAGGTCACGCGGCACCGCTGCTCGCCGGGCCTGGCATCGTGCTCGAGTCCCGGGGACTCCTATACTGGTCGAGCTAAAGAAGATGGCCCTGCTAATGCCTGGCTGGTCGAGACCGTAGGCTTCGCTAGTTGGCTCAAAACTGATGGCGTTTCCAGCTGACTTGTTGATGGCGTACCCTATACAGGTGTTGTCCCGCCTCCACATATGTTAATGTCGCCAATTATCTTTGAAGACAAGTCTAGCTGGGTCATCTGAAGCTCCTCAGCCTTGTTTGGACCTACCTCCTTTGGGTTTCCAGCCTCCAGGCGCTTGAGATCGATCAAGGGGTAGTGAGCACGTACCATGCTTAGCACATGTGCGCCTATGTACTCACTCGCCTCCTTCACGAACTCTTGGAACCATCCCCATGCCTTTTAGCATCTATCGACCAGTCTGAGCTGCGGTGTCCTTAGCACGTCCTCTGTAAGCGCTAGGTCGATAAAGTTGAGGACCGGCAAAATGCCCGTTGCCACTTCCTGGCACCGGTCTTTCCATGTGTCCCGATCCTCGATGATCTCTTGGCACTGCGCTTTCTAGTCATCATGATCTTTCATCATGACTTCAAGATGCTTCTTGGCGTTGACTTTTAAAACTGCAAACCGCACAAGCCATTAAAACATCATATCATGACAAGATAAAACAGGCAACAAAAGTGAGCAAAGGGGCTTGGAAAACTTACTTTTCAGTTCCTTTCATCTTGGTCGTGTGGTCCCAGAGCTGCGACTGGTCGTGCACCAGTTTTCTGTTGTCCTCCTTTAGGCGATCACACTCCACGACCACACGATTGTTCTCCTCTCAGAGATAGACCACTTCGGTTTCTAAGTCTGCACTACAGATGTTACTACCAACAATGCAACAACACTTGTCATGCACTCGTTGTGATAAAGTGACTACTTACTTGTTCTTTCCTACTCTTTGTTACTGAGCAGGATGACCAAGTTTTGGTTCTAGGACTCTTGTTCTGTCCTCTCACGGTTGGCGGCTTCAAGTTGGTGACGCAAGCGTTCCACTTCCGCCATCAGCTCTTTGTTGCTTGTAGTGATCCCCTCGATCTGGTCAAAGCATTTCTTATGGTACCTTGCGGTCTTCATTAAGTCCTATGGGCAAAAAGCTAAGTAAGAAAGTTTGACTACACAGCAAGATCAGGTGATGAAGTAAAACATACCTGGACCTCCGTCACCAGTCATGTCGCCGCTCGTTCAACCTTCTTGGTCTCTTTGACCTCTGGGATTTCCTCATGAACAACCCATTGGTCGTTTCACCAGCGCGACACATATACATGTTGTCGCCTGTCCTATGGATGGCCTAGGACCTCTTCTACTTTGTCCTCTTCGGCCTCTTCTTTAGGTACTAGTGCTGGTCCAGAGTTAGCAGCTTCTGTGATAACTATGGCCTTCCCATGGGCTACATCATCGACAAGCGTGCTCTGTGCTCTCGACTCTGGCCGCTGCTCCTCGGTCTGACCCATTACCCCTGGTGCTGAGGTGTCACCCCCTGTAGGGTTGGTGCTCGGAGCACTTGCGCTTGCTCGGCTCTCCCCTCGATCACCTGCTTGGGGACTGTTGTCTGGCCGCTTGTCTGCTGAGGCTCTAGTGGACTTTCGGCTATGGGTTCCTCCATGGCCGGCTGCTGGGTAGTCTTCTCTGACATTGCTGGTGGAGCCACGCTGCTCCTGGCTAGTTGGTCTGGATTTTCAGTGGACACCGACCTAATATATTCGAGATAAGTTTAGAAGGCAACCGTAATCAATATAAATTGGAAGCTTACATCAAGGTTACAAATACTTACATGTTGGAAGCACGGAATGATGTAGCGAAGGCGCGTCTCTTCGGCCGTGCTTGCTCCACGTGCTGTGCGGGTGACACCTGGTCTCCCTCTACGGCCAGCACCGACACTGGGGCTTGGTGCTCGACCCCTCTGCCGCTTGTCCTCGGCACTGCAGTGGTATGCGATGTGAGTCCCACCAGCACAGAGGAGCCACCTTGCTCTGTCGACTCTAGTTGCCTCCTCCTCTTTCGAGGGACGAGTTGAAAGATGTCTGCATCCTCTGTGTCGTCGTCCGACAAAGTCAAGATTGCTTGACGATGCTTGTTGGTCGCCAGCCGCTTACCAGCAGCTTTGGCCACTGCCTCCTCTCTAACTCTGAGCACGGCCTAGTCCACATCCTCACCCCTAATGCTGGTCTGGGTGGTCGGGTCAGCAACTTGCGGCCAATCTATACCAAGGGGTGGCGACACAAACACTGTCGCTCTATCCCGACCATTAACCTGGGAAACAAATAGGAGATCACACAGTAAGTTTCTACTACAATGTGAGACTACGGGTACAAGGCAAGATGAGTTACCTTTGGGGGAGGTCAGGCAAGCTTGAAAGCATGCTCGATGGCGCTCAATCTAACATAATTTGGATCAGCTAAGTTAAATAGCTCTCCAATTCTAGCTCTGACTTCGATCTTGTCAAGCGCCTCCTGCCTCGTCCTTGTTGGGTCTGTGCTACCTTGGTATTCGTAGCTGGGATGTACCCTCCTCTGACAGGGCTGGATCCTTCGGCTAATGAAGTTCTCGACCACGCTCGGACTGTCCAGTTTCTTCCATGGGATCATCCCAAGTAGTTCTAGAATGTGTTCCAGGTGCTCGGGCTTCTTCGACCAGCTGGTCCTCTTCTCCGGAATAAACCCCACGTCGCATAGTGTGATCGTGTTTGGCTCTTCGCAGATGTAGAACCACTTCTTGTACCAGTCGTCAAGCGACGTGTTCCAAGGGCAGTGCAGGTACTGGGCTTTCATCCCATCACGGAGGATGAGGTACACACCACCAGCTATCTTCGAGCTGCCGCTTCCTTTCTTCCACAGACAGAAAAGATGGCGAAAGAAGTCGAAATGGGGCTGGAAGCCGCCATATGCTTCACAAAGATGAATGAAGGTGGAGACAAGGAGAATCGAGTTGGGATGCAGATTGCAAATCCCAATCTCGTAGTACAGACAGAGCCCCTAAAGGAAAGGGTGCACTGGAACCCCAAAACCCCGCTTGAAGAAATCTCCGAAAACCACAATCTCACCTGGTTGTGGATTGGGGTACCCCTCACCCTCTGGCACGTGCCATCCTATGAGTTCCTTGTTGTGGAGTACTCCCATGAGGATGAGGTCTTCGATGGTCTACTCATTGCTTCTCGACTTCCACCACTCCTTCGCCATGACTCCTGCTTTCTTCTGGGCGTCACTTTTTGCCATGAATCTAGCTTTGCTGATGAACGAGGATATGGTGGAGGATTGGTTGGTGATGATTTTGGAGGTATTAGGGTTGGCAAGAGGAAGAAGAAGGCTGCGGTGGCGAATGGTAATGGGGTTTGGTAAAAAGTAATGCCCCAATTTTATACTATATTTAACAAAGAGTTCCGTCGTTTCGTCTACCCGAGATTCTTGGGAGACGTGCACATGCGCCGCAGACGGTTGTTTTCACAACCTCGAGATCTATGCCAATATATGCGCCTCTTCGTTATCCGTGTATGCGCCTCTTTGTTACCAGTGTGAGAGGGCCCACGCTGACGCACCTTCTTACAGGTGCCAAGTGACTGTTTGCTTGAAAGGACATGAAGGCAGTATGACGTGCTATATCCATCTACTTTTTTTACCAGACGTGTCAGATTAGACTTAAGAGAGTAAGAAGATAAATAAATACACCAAATAATACTATAGGTGGCAGTTGGTTCTTCGCCACACCTCTCGTGCTCAGGGGCTGTCTAGACCACTACCGTGCTCGGGGACTGCTCCGACCACTACCGTGCTCGAGGACTGCTCCGACCACTGCTGCGCTAGAGGACTTTTCAGACCACTACCATGCTCGGGGATTGCTCCAACCACTACCGTGCTCGAGGACTGCTCCAACCACTACCATGCTCGGGGACTGCTCCGACCACTACCATGCTCGGGGACTATTCCGATCACTGCTCGGAGACCGCTCTCCTCGGTTACATGTGATTTGTACTCACATACAGTCGAGAGGCATTTATTTAGACCTTGCTCCGACCACATGCCTATGTCACCTACTACCAGGCTCAGGGACTAAGTGGGAACACTTCACCTTGCGGTGAATGTGCTTGTTTTTCGACCCCTACGCTTTGACTGATTGCCAGAATTACTATTGTCCAAGGGTCACTTATATTTCTTTTCAAAAATACAAGTGGGCACACTTGATAAGGAAAGAAATCTTTTTCTTTTTTCTTTAGAGCACCATGCATTCTTCGGACAACCAGAATCTTCGACTATAATCATGGTCTACTACTCTCTGTTCTAACCAGAATGCTGGCACATTCGATTAGTCAATGTTTCAATCAGTTGGAGATGACATAAAGATGGATCGCATTAGTTGAAGGAGATCGAACGGCGTGTCGTAGCATAATACATGGTGCTCAGGGGCTAGCTGTGGGGGTATTAACCCCTATACCCTTGTGGCTAGGCTTGGGCTGGCCCGGATCAGGGGGTCTAGCCCACTAGAAGACGACGCGCGGCCCGACCAACCTATTCGGAATCCCGCGCAAGGAATCAAGGCAGATTTGGAGATCAAGCAAGATCCTGGTTGGTTAGAATAAGAATCCTTATCCAGCTACCTATGGCAATTGTAACTGGCTAGGATTAGTTTCCAGATCTGTAACCCTGCCCCCCGGACTATATAAGGCGGGCAGGGGACCCCTCTAAAAAACATCTCTCATTGACATACAACAATACAATCAGACGCAAGACATAGGTATTACGCCTTTACGGTGGCCGAACCTGGATAAAACCTTATGTCTGTCTTGCGTTACCATCTTGTTTGTTGCTTGCGCATCTGTCTGCCGATAATCTACTACCTTGGGCATACCCCTAGGTAGACTGCCGACCATATTTCGTCGATAGTTGCTGTCTTTGGTGTTGCGGAGGTGTGACCTCTATGGCGTTCATGTTGATTGGGTCATTGTGAGGGTACTGGTTGCGCTATTGCGTTCTTGGAGGCGAACACGCCTAGGATCTCTGTGCTTCTATTTTTATATGAAAAACGGTGTCTGCTCTGCTATACTTTTCCATGACTTCATGCAACTCTACAATGGTTTTTGGTGGCTTTCTTACGAGCCTCAAAGAGCATGGTCCTGGTCTTATTCCATTGACAAGGATTACCGCATCGTCTGTTATGTCTAGTGTTCTGGCTTTGAGCTGAACAAACCTTCGCTAGAAGTCACGAAGGGGCTCTCTTTCGGATTGAGTGCAAGTGAACAGTTCCATTGGGCTGTTGGCTGGGGGGGCTGACACCCTTGAAGTTGTTGCACAGATTTTTGTGAAGGCTTCCCCAGGAGTGTATCGAGCCTGGCGGGAGGTTGCTGTACCAGCTTTGAGCGATGTCCCGTGCTATGATCACAAAGGACTTTGCCATGGTATACTCATCTCCTACTACTGCCGCCACTGTAGTCTCATAACTCATTATGAATTGGCGGGGGTCCACGCTTCCGTCATACCTTGGCAGGTTTTGTGGCTTGTATTCAAGTGGCCAACTTTTGGTTTGTAATATCTAGGTTCGTGGAGATTTTGGGTCGAATGTCATTGGTGGGGGTTGGTTTCTCTAGGGTGGTTGTATGGCTGGAGGGATGTATTCTAGGTAGATCTGGTGAAAGCGGGGGGTGAATTTGGATGGAGCGGGGGTGGATTTGGGTGGATTGTTGTCCAGCTCAGGTTCGTGGTCTGGATTCTCTTCGACGGCTGCCAAGTACTCGTCCATTCTGCTGAGCTCCTCCCTGGCTTAGTCTACCTTCTGCCTGATGACGCGCCGGCGCACCTGCCTTTGATGTGCTTCAACTCTGCGTCTTTTCTCTTGGATGTCCTCGTGTATTTGGTTTAGAGCTTCGAGGCCCCTCTCTTCGTCGTCGTCTTGGTGCACCACGTCGGCCTTGTTAACTCTGGGCGGGCTGGGTTGGGGATTGCCCTTGGTCCCGACGGGGGGGGGGGGGGGGGTTCTCTCCAGATCAGCCGTGACCTCCGTCGGCCACATGGTGGGCTGGGGTAGGGTGGCACCTCTTCATCCTTTTGCGGAGGTTCCTGCAGCCGCTTCGCCCCTGCGCGAGGGTGGGGGATCTCTATTGTTGTTGGTGGTTCTCCTAGTGCTGGCGGCCATTGGGTGAGATTTCTGTGGTACGATGGGGTCCCTATGGATGGCGCCAATTGTGGGGTTCTCTTGGCCTTTCGCCCTCGCTGAGGAGAACGGGGGGAAAGGCCGAGGGTTTCCCATAGGGGAGTGACTCGACTGTCCCGTGGGAACAGGCGAGGGTAGTGAAATACGAGGCGATGGAAAAATGCGGATTAAATACCCATTAATTCGTCCGGAAAGGATTCAACCTCCTACGTATACGAGCGTCCCGGGTATTTATAGACCATGCCCGGAGACGCAGTGGAATTACATTAGGGTTAGACCCTGGTGTGTAAGTGCTATACAAAAGCCAAGGGTACGGCGGTAATCTCCTTTCCTTAGCCAACCACTCTTGGGCCCAATTGTTGACGGGCGGTCCCCTCCCGTGGCAGGCAGCAACCTTCGCGTGCCTCCAGCGAGGGTTCGTTCGTCGTCTTCATCCTCGCCTTCTTCTGGCCGCGCTCTCCCGTCCCGGTTGACCTCCGAGCGCGTCAACTGAACACAAGAGAACACATCGAACAAGAAACCCTCGCCACAAGGGTTAATACTCACAGCGGGGAGGGTTAGATTGGCTGGCCATGGGTCGAGGGCCAGGGGAGGAGCAGTGCGGGCGATGTCTCCCCCCAACATAGTTGTTTATATGGTATTTCGGTAAAAATAGTATCCTCCAACAGCTTCTTTAAATTGTTATCCAAATATAGCCAACTTCTATTCCAGATTTCGCACCTAAAGATAGAAAACAAGAATGACTTTCTAGAGTGCATACAAGATACTAAAAAACTGTTGGAGAGTGAAAATATAGAAAAAACGATTTTTATGCAAATGGCTTTCTAAATGATGACTTAAAGAGTGAGCATTACAGACTCTTGGAGTTAAAAAAAATGGCTCATCCTATCATCAAACAGACAACTTTGATGGCCATATTCCTGAAAACATGGATGCATCCTAGCCATCTCTGCCATCAATCCAAACACACCCATAATCATGGGGAAAACACAATAATAATCAATCAATCTTCGAGAGAGCGAGGTCTGGAATAGAAAAGATGATGGTGTCATATTGGCTCGGTCCTGGCTGGCTCCCTTAACTCCATTCCTCCATCGTTATTCTTGAGGATCATGATTCATTCCCATTCCATCCAGTTAGAACAAATGCATACATCCAACCATCGAATCAAATCAAGGCCACAAACAAGTCAGTCCCATGGTAATTTCCTGTGAATTGTCCACTCGGATGGGTTCACGGTGGTGTCACCGCTGGAGGAGACAAGATCCAAGGGGGAGTCCTCAGCAAACTCGGTGGTCATCGCCTTCCAGTGCAGGCATGGTTCCCACTCTGCCTCTTTCAACACCTTCAGGATCTCTTCCACCACAATGTTGCTCCCCTCTTCAGACAGATGCAGCCCATCCCTGCAACAGAAAAAAATATTCTGCCTTTTTATTCAGGCCAACAACAAGAACAAACAGCAAACAACTCACGTGAAGCATGCAGTGATCCAGTCCTCCCTCTTCTGCATGGCATGCCAGAGATCAACCACCTTCAGGTTCATCTCCTTGCACAAAGCTACGCAGGCGTCAGAGTACAGACGGCAGGTTTCGTTGGTCCGGACAATCTCACTAAGTATAGTACTGCTGCACACATAATATGTTCAGTTCTCTGTGTTATATTGCAACAAGCCAGGATTCACCATACAATTGATTGCTCACCTGGTTGAGTTTCGAAGCATCTCCTCGTTCAGAGGTGGGCAGCTCAGGAAAATGACTCGTGTCTTCTCAGAGAGGCTCTGACCACAAAGGCAAACCAACTGTCAAACAACTAGCTACAGGTGCACCACCATTCCAGGAACATCTTGCTAATCAACGCTCTACCTTTAGGTGTTCGGCAATCTTTCTCATGTTCCCTATGTACTCATCTAGCGGCACATGAGGCCCGAGACCAGAAGAATGAGCAGCAATGGAGTCGTTTCCACCAAAGTAAACTATTACCAAAGAAGGCTGCACTGCTGAATCCTATGACAAATGGAGAGTAGAAAATCAGTTAAAATTTGGACGACAGCCGCTAATTTTTTAATATCATCATAGATTATTTTGTAAATTGGATTAAGATCATTACATCATAGTATTGGTCCTTGAGAACATACACGTGTGTCATCATATAGATAGGTAACTAAAAACTACTGAAAAGTTTCATTACGGTATGATAAACAAGTTGAAGAGGGTCAAGTAGTCAGCAGTTTATCATAATGTTGTTAGCTAAGACTAATGGAAGAAATAGGCATGAAGGGAAGAAGCAGGCTTCCTCTTGTTAGAAAAACTGCACAGAAGAGGATTATTTTACTTAGGCAGTAGCAGTTATCAACGATTAAAAAACAGGGCCAAAACTGTAAGGAATTTATGTGCCCCAAAATGACTTTTTGTAGAGACAAAGATAACTGTTAAGATGGAGATACAGAAACAAAATTAGAGATTTGGGCCATATATACCTTAGGAAACACTTTGTCCATCACTTGAACAGCCCGCCTTGTGTTCCAGCCGATATATCCTCTTAGTAATATATCAGCCTGAATAAATAGCAAGCAGAAATAAGCACTACTGAAGTAAAGACATTGCTAACTAGGTAGTTTCGTTCACCAATAAGTTGACCCAAAGGTTAATCTGACATAAGATGTGAATAAGTGAGTTTACCTTACCGGTTGTCCTAGTGAGGTCACAAAATAAAAACTCAGGACACCCTATTATACACTAGTTTTATGTGCGATTTTTTATAGTAACAAGAATGAAAGTTCCACGAAGAAACCAGCTAATCAAGAGCTGAATCTAGTGACTGTTATGATGCCGGTAAGGGGGTAGTGGTGGCGCTGGCGACGGCGAGCCTTGGCGTAGCCGCGGGTAGAGTCAGAGCGAGGTTTTACCCCTCGGCTCCCTATGTTGTTTAGAGGAGGAAGACAGGGGAAGCATTAATTCATTGCTTGATTATTTTCAGTGTGCCTCCCGGCTTACATAGCCATTAGGCTGCCTAATTTCCCCTCAAACCACTCTCAATCACTCCATGATGGACTTCTATATTAGCGCCAGCTAATGGTGCACCCAAATTGGCCCCAAATTGACAGCATTTCAGCCACTTTCCTGGCTTGTTGCCACTGCCTTCTTTGCTCTGCGGGTGATGAACCTGTTTCCCACATGACAGTGACCAAACCAAACTGTGAACTATACTTGTATTTTGAAAAGTATGTTCGTTCTTCTACTTCTTTTTAAAGAAGTAGGGCTGAGTGACCTTATATATATAGCGGGATGTCATATAAAAATAGTTGGGCCACAAAATTTATAAAGTTGTCCTAGTAGTATGTTCTTTCCGGATTGATAAAATCCGATTGACAGATAAAAACCAGATGCAAATGTAATTATCTGTCATAACGGAAAATGTGCATTTTTTATTTCCAGGCGTAAACTAGTTTGGTGCAGAGATTTTCCTAGCCCGGATAATTTGCTTTCCGGTTGAAGCAGGAAAGGATGCACCAGAAACAGACTAGGGCCTGGTTTAGATCACCTCCAAATTCCAAGTTTTTTCACTCTCCATCACATCAATTTTTAGCCGCTTGCATAGAGCATTAAATGTAGGTAAAAAAAAAACTAATTGCACAGTTTAGTTGGAAATCACGAGATGAATCTTTTGAGCCTAGTTACTCCACAATATTTGCCAAATAAGACGAAAGTGCTACTATTCATCGGGTTGAAAATATTTACAATCTAAACGTGGCCTAGCCAACAGAAACAGAGAGAGAGAGAGAGAGAGGAAATCTCTGTTTCTTGATCTCGATCTCTCACCGCCACCACCGGCGCCGGCGAGGAGGTGGAGCTGGAGCCTGGAGGAGATGAGAAAAGCAAAGACGTACTAGTACATATTTGATGCAGCAGCAGGCGTAGCGTACCTTGCGGGCGTAGATGTCGGCAAGCGCGGCGCCCCATCCGCCGTTGCTGAAGCTGTACTGCACGATGGAGGAGCCGAAGAGCACGCAGAGGGGACGGCCTCCAAGCATCGTCCTCCCTCCTCCTGCTACCTCTCCAAGTACTCCAACTGGATGTCCTGTCCTGACCGATCCACCTGGCTCGCTCGATCTACCCTGCTCTTCTCTTCTCTCTCTTCAGTTTGGAGATTGACAAGTAGACGGATCGAAGTAGCTGGAGCTATGGAAATAAAGGTGCGTACTGCGTAGTACCAGTGCACTCACCGCGGCCTACTCCCACGCCTACTTCGTTCGCTTCCTTTATTGCAACCGCTAGCTACTCTGCTGAGGGCAGGTTTAGGTCCAAAAACTTTTTTCTAAAAAAAATACTACAATAGTCATTATGTCGAATCCTATGATACATGCATGAAGTATTAAATATAGATGAAAAAAAATTAATTACACAGTTTAATTAGAAATTACGAGACGAATGTTTTGAGCCTAATTAATCTATAATTGAATACTAATTATCAAATAAAAATAAAAGTGTTACAGTAGCAAAAATTCCAAACTTTACCCAACTAAACAAGGCACACAGCACAGTCGTCGTCAGTCGTCACACTATTCTTCTCTAAAAAATTTACACAATTAATTAAAATACTAAAATCTAGTTAAATCTTTTAAAAATCATAGAAAATTTGTTTTAGCTCATAGAATTATCAAACCGGTTTCATATTTTTTCTAAAATAAATCATGCTCCATCTTATGGTACCTAGATTGAAATTATTTAGATGCTCCGTAAACTCTTTTCTGTGTTTATTGGCTAACATATGCTTTTGTTATTATCTATTATAATTTATGTGATGTTGACTAACTAATCTAAATGATGACACGGACTTTTCTTGGTAGCATACTCTCGTTATATCTTACTTTTTGTTTTTTTTTCTAAAATTTGTTTTTTTGTACATTGCTAGTGTTTGTTGAGTGATATCTACGAGTTATCGTCAGATAAAATCAAGTGAAAATAAGCTAAAACTACAAACATAAATGGCATGCTTTATTTTATAGTCTTTTCTAGCCATACTTTTCCTCATTGCCACCCGTTTACAATAAAACATAAGAAAAAACTTGTTTAGACTAGTTTATTTTGGCCGTCCTTTTCCTCCAATTATGCCACTTCCCAAGGAAGCGCTTCTCGCCATACTTGTGGTTGTACCGAGCAGGACCTAAGAGGGTGTTTGGTTTTTACAGGAAAATTTTAGTTCCTATCCTATCGGATGTTGGACATATGCATGAAGTATTAAATATAGATAAAAATAACTAATTACATAGATTGTGGCTAATTTACGAGATAAATTTTTTAAGCCTAATTAGTCCATGATTTGACAATGTGGTGTTACAGTAAATATGTGCTAATGATGAATTAATTAGGCTTAATAGATTCGTCTAGTAAATTAGTCTCCATCTATATAATTAGTTTTATAATTAACTCATATTTAGTTCTCTTAAATAGCATCCAAACGTCCGATGTGACATAGACTAAAATTTAGTCCATGGAACCGAACACGAGCATGACATATAGTTATATCATTACATGAAACTTGGTCATCAATGCCACCACTGCATGCCCACTAGGAGTAGCTAGTGCAGTTCTGAGAAGTTAGTTGTCTCGCTCTCCCGTCAAACTCAGCTAACTCGTCATTTATAGATCTGCACCAACAAGCCATGCAAACGTACATCATCATTAACCTTGACGGTGGCCCTTTCAATCGTACAAGTACAGCACTATAAAATTGCCATTTTTGTTTCAATAATATTATAATAATACTCCTAGATATACGCCACTGCTGCCCTCTGTGTGTCTGACCATCACTCCAAACATCGTCTGATCTATTTTTAAATACTAGGAGTACGGCGGTGCTAACGCTATAGTAAAATAGAAACTATCATATAATTTGTAAAAAATAAAACGAACAAGATATGACCCATCTCATTTTATTCCAACCTCAAATCAAATGAATTTATTTTCCTAGCCCATTAGTTAACCTATATCTCTCATGCTAACCAACCCCTCACTGTCCCCACACATCAATCGCATGTTGGCTTCCTTCTTTTTCATAGTGACGTGCTGATTAAAGAATTGTTCAACAACAAAATTACAGGGATTGAAGCACATGGTTCAGCAATAAAATTACAGGGATCAAAGTACATGATCCAGCAAGAAAATTACAAGGATCAAAGCATATGATTTGTTAATGTACATGTAACCATGCCATACGCTTTAACCCAGATTGCAAACTGGAGCCAATGTTTTTTCTGATGCACACAAAGAAGGGCGATTACACATCATCAACAAAGCCGCATCTGCATTTAATGGATCAGAAGAATTAGGATATAACAGAAGTTTTGGAAAGAAGACCTCAAACACATTGACAAGATCTGCAAAGTATCATGTTCAAACCTAAGTCTGCTTTAACATGGTACAAAACAGGAATATCTAATTGTACATATAAGATGGTCTCCAACAAGCAACCCATATGGTCACCCAAATCCAAAATGGGTAGCAAGAGGCTCAAAAATCAGCCTTCAATAGAGTACCTATACGGGAGACCTATTTTGGGTTGCCTGAGAGACACAACCTAAATATGGGCATCCTCTCTCCTGAATACCCATTTGCAGAAAGGATTCTCTTTTGGGTCTAGTTGTTGGAGAAGATGCCGAATAGGTATTGAACCTTTTGCCTATAGCGCTACCCAAAGGACGAATGAGTCTTGTATTTTTGGGTGTTGTTGTTGGAGATAGCCTAAGGCATGGAGAGAATCCATTGCCTGTGCATACAAATAATGAAATGCAAAGATCAATCTTACCAAGCATTTGTCTCCATGTCTGGTTGATGACATCCGAACAGACTAAACCAGACCATGCATTCATCCACAAGTGGTTAGAAGGTGGATCATTTTTTCTTGAGCTAAAGTAGTGGAAGCTAAAGAACACGATGATCAAGAAAAAAAATCTGAACTTTCTTGAAACTCTCACAACAGCCAATTATAATTATTCTTCTACTGGCAAGAGTCATGGCATCAGATCTGAACTCTAATAAATCAATATAGATAGTTATGAAATAAATAAGCACACCTAATGAATTTAGAGGACCTTCACATCACAAGTAATTCTAAGATGCAGTTCAAGCTCCCTTGGTGCTCTGATAATTTCCCATCAATTTCATCAAGTAGACATTCACACATATATCCAAATAGTAAGCACATGATCTGTATGCCAAAAATGTCATGTACTCCTACAAATAGCAATGAACTATCCAAAAAGCAATGCAAAATCACATGCATAGAAGTCTGAATTTCTAACTCTAATGCCACGCCAGCAGGCAACCAAAAGAGAGGGCGAAAGACAGCAGCCTCACCTTGTGAGACGGGAGAACACCTCCTTTGTTGGGCTGCAACTCCAGGATCGTCTTCCCCATCAGTCCCGTATACTCTACGTGCCAAGCATCATAAGCAAGTCAAAGCCCATTAGAAGTTTAGCACTGAAGACTGAACTGCAGCATTCCTATCACACCAGCAACAGGAGTAGAGAACTGAAGCAGCAACCTAGGCATCGGTAAGGATGGCAACGGGTCGGGTTCGGATCGGGTGGAGTCTCCGTGCACCCAAAACCGAAACCCGAAAACGAAACCCAAATCCGCCCCGAAAACCGATTCGGGTGGAAATCCATCACCAAAACCAAACCCGCGGATACCCGAAATCCGAACGGATACCCGAAACCCGAATGGATACCCGAAACCCGCGGATATATATACACATATTCACATGTATAAACAAGAGGCAACAAATAATAAATATTTTCATGAGTCAACTTTAAATAAATATAATAATCTAAGAAAACAAATTATTATTAGTATATTATAAAACATGAGTTTTAATTCCAAATAATTTATTTCGGATATCCATTGGATATCCACGGGTGGAAAACCAAACCCGAAACCGAACCCGATTGGTTTCGGGGCCCCGAACCTGAAAACCGTGGGTGAAAAACTATCCCCAAACCCGAACCCGTAGAACCCGAAACCCGCGGATATCCGCCCCAAACCCGATTCGTTGCCATCCTTAGGCATCGGTGCACTTGAGGTTGACGTAGCCCCTCCTCTCCAGGCTCTTGGCGCTCGTCTCGGACTCCGCCGATATCTCTGCCGCCTGTGCACACATCCAAGACGCTCGCCGTGCTGCACCGGGCCACGACTTGCCTCCTGCATCGGCTGCTTCAATTTTCAATTTTCAACACTTGTATGAGTGGGGGAAAAGAACTTTTGCATTTACAGGCAAGGCAAGCAATATGTCATTGACATCATGGATCTCTTGGGCCAGGCATGAGGTCTCAGATGTGACTTTCTGCTGGTGGCCTCGTTGTCACCACCGCTGTATCAGACTTTGACTTCCATTTTATCAATCTATGCAAAACAAAAATTTCATACCTGACTTATCGCAAATTTTTTATTCCACTAAAGAATTCATGGATGAAACCAAATATAATACAACCAATGTTTTTTAACATCTAAAACTCAACTAATATAATACAACCAAATATTTTTAACATCTAAAACTCTTCTTGAGAAAACTAATCTACAGTTTTTTGAAAGATTAAGATGATGTCAGCCACTCTGTACCCCTCTAGCCAATAGATTGCGTTGTCCTTTGGCACAGCCAACTTCAAGTTTCATGCTGACCATCGAAACAACATTTCATTTTTACATAAGTTCTGATGAAACAATAAATTAAAGCAGCAACTAAAAGTGACAATTTTACATGAGAAAATATACTTTAAAGATGATGAAATGAAAACATGGAAACACCATTCTACATTTCCCAAACTCACCTTGGTTGTGTTGGCAAGCAGAGAGCAGCAAAAACAGTGTGGCAGCAGGTAGAGAGCAGCAGCACCCTCGAGTCTCCTCCTGTTTCCATTTTTTATCATATCCATGCAACTGAAAATTATGGACCAAAAGCTTTATTTTAGAGATCTAGCAACAACAAATAGTTTTTATTCGTGAGAACCGCAGAATTGTTTAGCTGATAAAACTGATTCAATCTGCCAACAATGGTACCATAAATGTGCAGTACTGCCATGTCCACACATCAACAAAACAAATCACCGCATATAAGCATTTCTTTCACAAAGCTATTTTTTTGCCCAAGGAACTGTACTTTCAGATGTGGATCTTACCTATTGGAATGGAAAAGTAGCGCATATGGGAAGGATTACAACCCTTGGCAACCTTGGTTTGCATCTCCCAGAGCGCAGTGGCAGATTCCTCAATCTCCTAGAGCCATTGCTTCATTTTGTCGAACTCCTGCTACTGTGCACGAGAACAGGTCAGCAATGATGCTAGGGTTTGGGCAATGAGGGAATGGCTGTGGGGGCAGGGAAAAAGAGGTGCAAAGCAGGACCTTGCTGCTTCATCATCCACGTCTACGTCCTCGCCATCGATTGGATCTCCATTGCTCCTCGTCCTCCATGGCTACGCCGCCATCGCGAGCTCGTCGCGTCATCCCCCACGGGCAGAGATGCGGCCGGCGTTAGCACGGCGTGGCCAGTGGGGGCCGGTCGAAGGGAGCGTGGGCGCCACATGGCGACGTGGTGTCGGTGGCGCATGGCTAGGGTTGTGGTGCGGTTGGTAGACGCGGGAGCCCGTGGCCTCGTGCGCACCCACGACAGCGGCTGGCAAGGTTGTGGGTGCCAGCACCGTTGGCACGTAGCCAGGGCCACGACGGCGAGCAGACATGGCAACCCGCGTTGGGGAAGGAGCCGATGCTGAGGCGGAGCCCTTTTTTGAACTTTTTCACAAATATGCCCCTAGAGGTATGATTTTAAAATCTAGACCCTTAGCTCGGCGCCATCGTTGGTGCCGCCGAGCTTACACGTCTCACCGCCATAGATTCTGGCGCCTAGGTTGGAGCCACATTGGTGGCGTGGACGTTGACGTGGCAGCTGGCTCGGCGCCTTGGATCTTGTCGCCAAGCTCGGCGCCGTGGATCTTGGCGCCGAGCTTGGCACTATGATTATTGGCGCTGAGCCATGTCTTACGTATGGGCTCTCTCTTCCTTTCTCTCTTCCTCTCTCTCTACTGCTCCCGAGCCACCACTGCCGCACCGTCGCGCCGGCCGCCACGCATTGCCCCGGCCGTCCTCGCCCGCACCCGCGCTGGCCACCGCGCCCGTGCCCACGCCCATGCTGGCCCCACGCCCGTGCCAACGCCTACGCAGGCCCCTCGCCCACGCCCGCGCCCACATCCATGCCCGCACCCGCCGTGCCGGCTGCCCGTGGCCTCAGCCTGCTCACGCCGCCTCGCCGAGTAGAGCGCCGGCCATCCCACGCCCGCCGCATGCCACCGCCGGCCCCGGCCCCTATAGCGCCTGGCTGCGCCACCGCCGGTTCGGCTCGTTGCTCTCACCCATGCCCGGCGTCCGCTGTGACTCCGGTTCGGCTCGTTTGCCTACAGCGTTGTCTGCTCAAGCTCTTGAACTCGTCGGACAGGTAAAAATTGTGAATATGCAATGTAGGTACTTAGTTAGCTTTGATTGTGGTGTAGTAGTTCGATTATTTGTTATTTACTAGTTAATGTGATGACTCAGGTAGTTGATTTAGTTAGTGATCTAGTGAGATAGATATGTAGATAGATAGAAACATAGATACATAGGTACATAGATATAGTTAGATAGCTACTTAAATATGTAGTTATATATTTAGTTAACTAAATAGGATCTAACTATTTAGTGAATACACTGTATATATACATAGTTATTATCTTATTTACTTAGTTTGTAGTTAGAAAGTACTTGTTAGGTACTATCTATCGTCTAATTTGGACTAAAGGGCATGTGTTTCGTTATGTGTTTGAACTAGATGGACAACCTAGTGACCATATATTATGGAGGCACCGTTGAAAGCGATCGCTATGGATATGTTGAGTTTGTTGACATGCAAAGCGTGCCTATGATATTCAATAATAGGCCTTCATTTAGTGAGATGGTTGCAAGGGCTCAGGAGGAGCTACATTGCCTTGGAGATGATGATGATGGCATTGTAGTTGAGGGTGTACTGCACCTAGGTTCTCCTCCCAACATCCTCAGGCGAATGATCCCAATTGGGTGTGCGGATGAGTGGGAGAACTATGTGAGATCGGCTATTGTTTAGACCAAAATTTGGAGAGAAAAATGCAGGAACTCGAAGCTTCCAAAATTATGTCGATCAAGGACTCGGTTGCATGAAGATTGATATCAGTTGATTCAGAGGAAACACTAGAATCGGCTCTCTTTGAATGACGTCAGCAAGTAACGATAATGGGCTATGGTCGGCGTCGGGAGATGCAGATCGGACTCTACAAAAAGGGAAAGATTAGGATACAAGTTATCTTAAGATTAGGAATGTTCTCTTTTATACCAAAGATTATAATGAGTCATACTCGAATAGGATTCATGTTTGGCTCTGGGTATAAATATTGGACCCCAGCTATTGTAAGGACACACAATCAATCAAATACAAGTTACTTACTTTTTTCGGCTCCGGCCACCCCTTAGGAGTAGGAGTAGAGTAGCTCTCGGTGAGTTCTTTAGCAAGCAGGGCTGCATTGATCCGACCGACCTCTGGTTTGTCTGTAAGTACCATCATGGCTTATACTTCTGTTCGTACGGCTGCATCAATCCGGTCGACCTCCACTACGACTCTAGTATAAGCTAGTTATCGATTCTTGTTTAGTTCAAGTAAGGCTGCATCGATCCGGTCGACCTCCACTGCTCGAACTAGATTAAGGTCAAGTTATCGGCTCTATCTAAGGGTGGCGTCCTTCGGATAGATTCATTAAGTTACCGATATTGCTTATTGCTTTTATTATTTATTTAATTACAGCAATATCACTTCGCCTGATTGGGATTGATCTAGATCGGCCTTATATCCTGTTTAACCTATTGTTTATTAATCTAAACTAATCTAATCTACACTTTAAACAATGAGTTATGTTTTATCGGTTGTTTTATGTCAATCTTGATCGTGCATAGTATGCGGTTAAGGCATGTCTGGTCTTGAATAGATTTATTGGCTAACGAAAACCGTTCCATGGCCCGTTATCATGGTCTGTGTGATTCTGCCTCATACCCCACTGTTAGCACCATGGAGTGGGGATCGTTATTTGGTAAATCTGTTCCTGATAGGGCATGACCTTAATTGTGCGCTATGCCTGAATCGGCTGTTTTAGCCAATATCGAGTACTTTCACATATGATGTTCATGTCATGAGACCGTTGAAATAAAGATAGGTTGAAAGATGTGTTAGCCCCATGATCTTATTATTGTATCCTCATGCCCCACTAATATTAGTAATAAGTAAGGGTCATCGAATTTATTGTTGTTTCTACGGCCTGCATGATTCTGCCTCATGCCCCACTGGTCATAGCGATAGATGAGATCTAATATGTTCATAGATTTATCTCTATTAAATGGTTAAATGATGATGGGCTGAATTTTCATATAAAAAAAGGATTCGGTTACTTGTAGTGATTGGCTTAGCATAAACTGATTAGTGTTGACATCCTATTGCCATTGACTAATATTTGTCTAAATAACGATATTCATCCTGAATGATAACTGATTTTTCTTCTATAACTCTATGAGCTTTAACTGATTTATTGTTATGAGTATGCTGGAATTGGCTATTTAGTCGATCTTCTTCCACTGTGGCTCTTAGAGCCACATATTCAGGACTGTCTGGCAACACCGGCATGTTTCGCCTTAAATTACTGATTAGCTTTCTCTCCTTATTAATTGCAGGGTCAAATTGACTAGCATGTCTCAGGAGGAGTGCGTAGGATTGATAATTCCTGCGTTGAAGCTAGGCGGATCTCTAGCTCCATCGAGCGGACCCTTCCGGCTTGCTTGTGTGCCTCGGCATGGGATGAAAATTTTCGTGCCGACACACATTCTGGCACACTCGGTGGGACCCTACAATCGTCATGGCGGCTTACAATAACAACGACATCCTTATGGTATCTTACGAAGACTTACCTGATGGAGATAAAGATGTCATCAACAAAGCTATAGATGAATTTTAGAACAAGTGTTTGTTGTCCTACACCAAAACACATAACAATACAATTGTTTAGAAATATCCACTACCAAGAGTTCTGTTGCATGGGCAAACAGATGCAGATGAGACTAAAGATAGGCGTTTCTTCACAGAAGCTGTAAACAAATCTATTCATAATGACATATCAAACCATAATGAAGTTTTCGTAAACACATTCCATAACACCATGAAAGAGGTGTTTCATGGGTTTCTAGTTGATCAGGTTGGACTGGCTTATTACAACATTCCACATCCATCGACTCAAGGTACTAATCAAACTGGTACCAGCCATCAAGAAGTCGCACCAGCTATTGATGATGATGTCCAGGTAGTTCAGAGTTCATCTGAGCAAACTCAAGGTACTACTATGAATCAGATACAGTATAATCCTAGATCATCAGTGCAGCATGTGCAACAGCCGGTAGGGCAAGGTCAGAACCAGATGATTAATTTTGGCACATCAGGCCACACACCATCGTCGGCTCAAAAAAATAGCACCATCAATTCAAAAGATCCATAGAGATATAGATCCTCATATCTACAATCAGAGACTTAAAGTAGCAAACTAGCAAAGGACCTAGCACATAGAGATTCCATAGGGGTATCATTATGGCATAGATTATAACACCCTTCACATGCTTCTGAATCCAGGGTATCAATGCATATGGGATTTCAATCCGTACATGGGTCAGCAGGTGTAGAGAAATCCAAATTCACATGTTGACGAGTTGTTGCTAAAGGTGACCGAGATGATGAAGAATCAGTTCGGTCTGAAGCCAAAAGGACTAACCTTCTCGTACAAATGCCCATATCTAGAATGGTATGATTTGGTCGCTCTTTCTACAAATTACATGCTCCCAGAGTTTGCTAAGTTCACTGGCCAAGACAGCACAAGCACAATAGAATATGTTAGTCGGTATCTTACATAATTGGGTGAAGCATCCGTTGAAGAGGCCCATCGAGTTCGTTTCTTCTTGTTGTCCCTATCAGGGCTAGCCTTCACTTGGTTTTTATCATAGCCAGTCAACTCCATTGCCAATTGGGCTGACCTAGAGAAGAAATTTCATACATATTTCTATACTGGGACTGGAGAAAAGAAGATTACCGATTTGACAACTATAAGGCAAAAAACTAATGAATCGGGCACTAAGTTTCTTCAGAGGTTCTGAGGGACTAGAAATTTGTGCTTCTCATTAAACTTGGCTGATGATCAGCTATCTGCTTTGGCCGTTCAAGGAATGCCGCCAACATGGAAAGAAAAGCTGCTGGGACAAGAATTTGCCAACTTGGGTCAATTGGCTCAATGAGTGGCAGCGCTCAATAGCCAGTTCCAGAATATGCACAGAGATACCCGATTCCATAAAAGTACCATAATGGCCGAAGCTTATAATCCATATTCAGTCGATGACGGCTATGAAGATGAAGAAGAAGAGGTTGCCGCGGCTGAATGGAATCGGGGCAAAAAGATAGTAATGGTACCAAATCCTTGGGGAAGAGGAGTTGAGGAGAGCTATAACTTTGATGTTACAAAATCAGACAAGCTCTTCGATTTCTTGCTTGAGAAGGGACAGATCAAGTTGCCCGATAATCATGTTATGTTGCCCCCTAATCAGTTGAAGAATAAGAAGTTTTGCAAATTCCATAACGCTACTTCTCATTCCAATAATGAATGCAAAATTTTCCGGCAGCATATACAGAGGGCTATTCAGCAAGGAAGACTCAAATTTGATACGCCTTGGAAAATAAAAGTTGATGATAATCCTTTCCTAGGAGATCAAAACATGGTTGATGCTAGGCTGCTCAAAGGAAAGACTAAGGTCTTGACATCAACCAAATCAAGAAAAGCTAGATCAGTCGATCCCGAGAGGCAAATATCGGCTGACAAATACAGAGAAATTAGAAGACATCACAACAAGCAAAAGAACCGATATGAGAAGGGAGAAACGTCAAAAGAAGGGGCGATAAAGCCATGGGTTACATCTCGAATTCTATTGAATAAATGGCAGCGGCAGAAGGAAAAGGATTATCAGCGTTGGTTAGAAGAGCAAGAATACCAGCGTCAACAGGAAAAAGAGAGGTATGAAAGAAAGCAAGCTGAATCACATTGGAATTGTCCTTTCTTCAGACATTGCTGGAACAAAGGTTTGAAGTTGCCTACCAGGAATAACTATCCAGAGTGCAGCGATCAATATTGGGAGTTTAGGAAATCTCAAGCCAACCACCGGTCTATCCATGCTCAAGATGCATATCATCATAATAACATGGATCGGCGCTTAAAAAATGGAAGTGTTCATAATCGGCTTGGAAAAAGAGTTGTTTATCAAAATAGGGCTAATTATGAAGAAGAAAGTAATGAAGAAGAATAAGTTTGGTAGGAAGGCCAATGGTGTCCAGGAGGTTTGATAAGAAGCCAGAAGAGAAGGGTGCAACGCCTAAGGAATAGAGAGTTGGAACAGGCTTAGGCACCCAGTAAACTTCAAGTATGGCATGCTAAGCAAGCAGTCGATAAAAGGCAACCACCTGCTAATATTCAAATGGCTTTTCTGTTGCCATCAGAGTTCAGAGCTCTAGCAGATCAAGAAGTTTACTCATATTTTGATGAATTAGAGTATGAGGAGATAGTTGCCAAGCTGATAGTTATACAACAAGCTATATTTGATAAACCAGTCAAGCATCGGCACTTAAAGGCTTTATATGTGAAAGGTTTTGTTGGTGGGAAGCCGATGAACAAAATGTTGGTGGATGGAGGTGCTTCTATCAATCTCATGCCTTACACCACTTTTCATAAACTTGGCAAGGGACCAGGAGATCTGATTGAGACCAACATGATGCTTAAAGACTTTGGGGGTAATGCGTCTAAGACCCGGGGGCAATGAACGTCGAACTAACAATTGGGAGTAAGACTCTGCTTACCACGTTCTTTATCATCGATGGAAAAGGGTCATACAATTTACTCCTTGGTTATGATTGGATTCATGCAAACTATTGTGTACCATCGACCATGCATCAATGTTTGATTCAATGGCATGGAGATGATGTCAAGCTGGTTTGCGCTGATGAGTCTGTGAGTATCGCAATAGCCAATCTAGTCTTTTGGGAGCTAGGAGACTTTGAATGCTTTTCTGGCAAGTTATGGGAAGGAGGCTTCATTAAGATCAGTAATGAAGGCCAACAGTCGATCCAAGCAATTGGCTCTGAGAGTTTGTTTTGATAAATAATCATGGCTTCACGTTGGCCATTGGATTAGGGAGAGTAAGCATTGGTCCTGGAGATAGGCTTAGGCCGACATATGTGAACGCTAAGTTGAATCATAAGTGCAATCTAGAGTTGATAAATCTATTTAAGGAAGTTTTGTTTCACTTAATGAGATGCTTGGCCTGGACCGTTCGATCGTTTAACCTTTGGTCTGAAAAGTGCTGATGCAACCTATCAATAGCGATCGGCGAAATATATTTGAAGGGATATTATCCTAGCATTTGATCAACACTTGATAGCCGATTCATTTAGTCATCTGCTCTAATAGCTGGTACCAGAAAGGTATCGCCTCTAGTTCAAAAAATAAAGATATCGAATATATAAAAGCCGATACGATATGTATCACCTCCAGAGCAAAAACAAAAATAAAGACATTCATGACACATATAGGGGCATTGCACTGATATACATTCATGAAAGAACAGAATGTTTCATTCATTAGTTTGCACTAGATACAAGCTAATCGAAGACCTTGTTCACCACATCTTGAGCAGATGTGATGTCCACAATGGCCTCCACCACGACGACAAACTCCTCAAGCAAATCCTCATGCTCCTTGGGGCCGTCTCCCATCGGAAAGACAGTCACCATGGCTTGGAGCTCATACTCGGTCTGGACTTGTGTCGTGGTCAGCGCCACCGATGCACCATGGCGAACGCCGTGGAGGGCGATTTCCTGAACGCGGGCCAAAATGTCTTAGAGGCTAGTGTTGATGAGAGGACCCCGAGCATTGATGGCGTCCATGGCCGCATTTGCCGCTAGTTGGAGGGACTCCAACTGCACTATCAGGGCTGACGATCATAGAAAACAGAAAAATTATCAAGATAAAGGCAGTGGAAATTAGAATAGAGGCGTTCCTGAAGTTCTTCTTACCCACCACAGCAGCATCAGACTCGGCTAGATGCGCTCGAACGGCACTAGCCTCCACCTTGGCCGCATGAAGAGCAACCTGAGAGATCCCGAGGTGGATCTCGAGCTGGCCATTTTCCCAAGTTTCCTCGGAATAGCGGTTTTGAGCTGCCCTCCACTCTCGAAGAAAACACCAGGCATCATCGCCGTTGTAGGAGTCGGAAGAATCTGACAACGAGGCTGGCGCAGAAGATGCAGCGTCAGAGGGCTCGCTGGCCCTGAGAAGAGGATGAAGACTGTCATTCAAAATGAATCTATAGACAAATCAAAATAGTTCATCATCACAAATAGAAGAGGTCGATCTCACCTCATGCATCGGAGGTGTTGGCTCGCTGGCATGTTTTCCTCTGGAATCTCTTCCACTGCACACTTGCCTTGGCCATCCTCGCTAGCCATTGAATCTACAAGAAGGGGAAAAGGATGCCATAGAGTTTGTGGGGGCGGAGGAGTGCAAAGGAACATGAGCGGTTGCAAGTATAGATGTGTTCGAGGCCGGAGCCCTTGGCTGGTATTTGAAGCCATGGAGCGAAGAGGTGGACGCATCGGGACATGCAAAAGGCAACCATAATTAATAAAAAGGCAAAGTGCCACCTCACTAATTCCGAAGAGAATATGGCGCCGGGTGACTAAGGATAGAAGATCGAAGGGTTCTCTTAATAGTAAAGGCCATGTTTTCAGACTTAATTGGATTAAGGATGGAAGTCTGGAATTGGCTATTTTCAAATCGGCTCTTTAGCTGAAACAAAGAAACACAGCGAGACAACGAAAAGTATGGTTGCCATTGGTTCTACACAAGACATATGCTGACACACGAATTACAAGTCTAGAACATCCTGGATCGCTTTCAACACTCCTAGTCGAATAGCATCAACTTCTACGATCTGTTGTTTATCTTCTTCGGCTAATCCAGGAATGCACTCGAGGCTAGTTCGGATGGCTCTGCATTCTCTAACTATGGCTAGCAGTTCATGTTTCTTTTATTGAATGGCATCAGGTATTTGGGCTAGGGTGGACTTATGACGATCAATGGCAGCCTTCACATTTTTTAGCTTCTTCTCAAGTTCTGCACGCCTGGCTTCTAGTTGAGACAATTCTGGGTCGATACTGAGGGAGGAATTCTTCAAATGATCAATCAACTATGTCAGCTCTTTAGCCTCTTGCCTGTTAGAGTTCCCTTGGCCAATAAAGTTTCACAATCAAACAGATTCCTTTGAGCCTATTTCACCTTTAGGACCTGATCTTCAAAGATAGATAAAGGAGATTGGATCAGTGTCTTGGACCAAATCGGCTATATTCTTCTCAAGCATTGGCAGAACATCTCTTAGCTAATTTTTGGTCTCTTCTGGCAAGGGTTCGTTGGAGGAGGTGGCTAAAAAACTGATTTCATCTTCATCAAGATACTCCTCAAGATTGAAAGAGTATCTTAGGGCTGGAAGATCGAATGCCTACATTTAAGAGAATCTTGATTAACAGGATTGGATTAGTCTATGATGAAATGAACGGCAAGATGAACGCAATACCTTTTCTGTATAGACTCTATCTAAGGAGAAGGGACAGCTGATGATGCACCGGTGATGTCTGGTTGAATCGGCTCTAGACTCTCAACATTAACATCTGCAAACATTAGGAAAGATTTTTAGCTCATGTTTTTGTAGAGAAAATAAATTGAACATATAACTTCCTTACCATCAGTTATATGCCAAACCAGGGAATCAACAATCTGAGTGTCGATAGAAACAGGATCACCCTCAGTGCCGGTAGGATCATTAAGTAGGCTGTTAGGGTCCAGCTCTTGCTTGGATGTTTCCTCAGGAAATATCTGGCATGGTAAGAAGTCGGATGAAAGATGAAAAAACTGAGTAATTCAAGAAGTTGAAGAAAGATACTCCGACAAGCATCAAGGATAAAACTCACGTTCTCTGCTATTGTGGAGGCATCAGTTATTTCAACCAAAATTGGCTCCTTTTGAGGATCAGCCGATAGGGGTTCAACTGGTGCTAAATCAAATGCTTGGGATGGTAGTACTGCACCAAGAGCAAATTGGGACACAATACTCGATAACTGTGAAGGAACGAGATTAGAAGTTGAATATCGGTTCGAGAAGAACATGGATTGTTTACCTGAGTGGCTGATGGTCTCGTCCTATGGAGTCTTTTTCTAGTAGTGGTTTTCTGGGTCATCCCTTGAGCCACCTTGCACTTTGAAGATTGATATGTTACGATGGTAGGGGTAGCATGAGTTTTTGATGAGGACATCGCCACACTGGACACACCGACGCCATGGTCTTCCCTAAGTTGCAATTCGTTTCCAACTCAGCTGCCACGTCGTCCTCGGATTCAGCAGACACGTCGTTACTGTTTCGGTCATAACTTCCTCATACGACATCGAAACGGGCCGTTCTTGGATGCGTTGGAAACGGGACGACGATGCCATCGTTTTGGATCTGGTCCTAGCTCCAGAAGGTCCGTGGATCATTCTATGTGACCACGGCAAGGTGCTGCGTCACCTATTTGGGCCAACTTGGCCATGTATCGTGTCGGGCCTTAAGCCCAAGTTGTGGGCGCCCAACCCCTGGCCGTCTCCAACCCTAGGTCGAGTCTTAGACTATAAACACAGCCGCCGCCGCTGCTACACAATTGGGTTTTGTTTAGAGTTTAGTTTTCCCTCGAGAAACTGAATCGTTCATTGTAACTGTGGTGACAAATCCTTTTACAGTGATCCAGGGCCCCCGTTCTGGATCTCCTCCACTGTGTCGATTAGTCCTTTGGAACTGAGTTCTTGAACCCTCTATTCATATTCGCGTCATTCATATTTGCAATTTCAGATTGCGTGTTTTACCTTCTTGCTTGTGCTCTTCGATTCGCTTGCAGGAAAAGCCTTCTTGGCGAGGTCAATCAAGTTGTGCTTGGTTGATAACCAACGGAGCAGTGGTGTAACGGTTGCAGGGTTCGAATCGTGTCTGATTTGAAGCCGGATCGCCAACGTCGAGATCTCCACAAATCGAACTTACCGGCTACCTCTCGGAAGATCGGGCCTGTACTCATCAATTGGTATCAGATATTTCAGGTTTACCGTGAGGTATAATCTCATTTGCCTTAGATTCATATTTGTTCATTACCTAGAGTCCACAAAAAGCCCAAAAATATTTCAATTTCCGCTGTCCTATCGCCCTTTGTGCCTTTGCAATTTCGTTTCAGATTCGTGTTGTTGAGTTTGTGTCCGTGGTCGAGTCTTGTTGCTGGTTTAGGATTGTGTTCGTGGTCGTAGTTCAATCGCCCGTTGCTGTGATTTTGTTTTCCACCGCTATCCCATCCACCTTCCCAAACAACAAGTCGAAGCCACCACATTACTCGACTTGCCCCGCTAGCCGCCTTGTGTAACTTCTCGCCGCCGCGCAAACCCTAGATAGGTTGCCAGCCGCTCTTATTTTGCCTACATCGCAGCCCTCCTTACATCATCAGGCGAATACCTACTGCTGTGATCAGTGTTAGAGTTTAGGGATGCTTTGCCCTAACTGCCGCCGCCGTGTTGTGCCTCCCGGAAAACATACCTTGAGATACCTTCGGTAAAACAGGCATAACTTTTCGCTCGTTTATCAGAAAAATCTGAAATTTTTTGTGCAGCTTCTTGACACCATTTGGACCCGACCCAAACTCGGCTTTGCCCTGTTTGGTTTCATCAGAATTGCCAAAAAAATTCGGGAAAATATAGAAAAAAAATTGTCAAAGTTTTTGCACGCTTTTCAGAGAACGTGCTGAATTTCTGTAGACCACATCCCACCTCAGTTGTAGGTGCCAATTTTTGTGGTTGCATCTTTTGTGATCCTTGTTCAGAGAAAAGTATAAAAAAAATAGTAAAAAAAAAGTTTGTTTCCTACTAGTGCCTTTTGGGAAAATCCGGGAAAAATTCAGGAAAAAGGAGAAATCCGGGCTATTTGCTTGTTCTGTGAGTTCTTTCGATCGTCCTTTGTTTTCACCTTGTTGCGCTACGTCTCGACACGTCTTAGCCAGCAACTGTGATTTGTACTTTGGATCCAGATTGAACAATCGCTACTCTGCACTCGTTAATTGCTAATTCTTGCTGTCATATTGTGTGCCTACCCATAGCTCCACATATTCTTCTGTCAGCACAGGTTCATCTTGCAACTGTTACCCACGCTCAACAACAGATTGCTTCACCACTTTGGTTTTGCTCCTGTTTGGCGTTGGTAAGAATACAGGCAAGACGGTGGTAAGCCGCTTGTGATTTTGCATTCCACTTTCACCACCACCACTTGTTGCCTTTTAGTTGATAGGGATAATACTTTGGTGTTGTCTTTTTCTATCTTCTAACCATGGCAGGAACTCCGACGGACTTCAATGAGTGCGTGTCCAAGGGCGAGCTTGCAACGTTCATGACTGAACAACGCAATCTTATGACCGAGCTGACGCGCAACGTGAACAATCTGGTCACCCGCATTGAACAGCTTGAGCAACGCCCTCCACCTTATCGTGCTGATGATGAAGATGCTGGTGATGAAGATGCGTATGCTGACGGTGGTGCCCGTCGCCGCCTCAACTTCAATCGTCGCGGTATGGCAGGTAATAATCATGGTAATAATGATCCTTTTGCTAAAATTAAATTTAGTCTACCACCTTTTGCTGGTAATGTTGATCCAGAGGCATATTTAGATTATGAGCTTGCTGTTCAACAAAAATTTGATTCTCATAATGTTCCTGCTGAGCATAGAGTTAGACTTGCTACCAGTGAGTTTACTAATTTTGCTTTGTTCTGGTGGAGTGATCTTTGCAATGCCAATAATGCTGCTGCTGTGCCTCAAACTTGGAATGTTTTAAAGCAACGTATGAAATCTCGTTTTGTTCCTCCTTATTACCAACGTGATTTACGTTTGAAACTACAAACTTTAAAACAAGGTGATAAAGGAGTAGAAGCATACTATCAAGAATTGATTATTGGTTTAGCACGTTGTGGTATAAATGAAGATGATGATGATGCTAGTGCTAGATTTTTTGGTGGTTTAAACCATGATATACAGAACATACTTGATTATAAAGAATGGCGCAATTTTTCCCAGTTGTATCATCTTGCTATTAAGGCCGAACGAGAAGTACAGGGACGCAAACAACACCAGCCTTTCAGGTCTAACAATGGGAGGAATTTTCAGCAGTGTTCCGAGCCGGAGACGCCCAAGCTTCCTGTTGCACCACAGCCATCTACACCTCCATTTTCTTCCGGGGTAAGTAAATTGTCTAATGTGCAGTTTCCACAGCTGAAGAAAGGTGGCACTCCGGGTGCTTCTACTAGCTCCTCCTCGTCCAGCTCTAAAATCATTTGCCACCGATGCAAAGGCATGGGACATGTCATGAAGGAATGCCCCAGTCGTCGCGCTTTCATTGCTACCGAGGATGGATATGTAAGTGCTAGTGATGTTGAAGATGATTTAGCCCTTGCTGCTAACATTGATGCAGATCCCATCGAGGGCGATCATGACAAGGAGGCCATCACAATTGACTCTGTGGCTGCTGCCGCGGACTACCCTAGCCTTCTTGTGCAGCGTGTGTTGAGTACACGTGTGGGTCATGAAGAAGAGATGAAGATCCAACGCCACAATTTGTTCCACATGTATCTCATTGTGCAGGGTTGTCGTGTTCTCACTATCATTGATAGCAGGAGTTGCAACAACTTGGTGAGTTCAGATTTGGTTGACAAGCTTGGCTTGACCACATGACAACATTCGTATCCATATAAACTTCAATGGTTCAATAATAGTGGTAAGACTAAGGTAACTAAATCAGCACGCATTAGCTTTTTCACAGGCTCTTATCATGATACTGCTGATTTTGATGTTGTCCCTATGCAAGCTTGTTCCATTTTGTTAGATCGCCCATGGGAATTTGATAATGATGCCTTACACCATGGTAGAACTAATACATACACTATCATACATAAGGACAAGAAAATTACATTGCTGCCTTTGTCTCCTACGGATATTATTAAACATGCTAATGAGATAAAAAATAAACCTCCAACAGACATTGCTAAAAATAATGGGATTAAGTTAAAAGGAGGTGCTTTTCTTGCTACAACTCCTGCTACTACTGAGTTATGTGATAATCCTGATGCACCATGTTATACTATGTTTTGTCAACCTTTTATGTCTGGTGCATTGCCTGCTGTCACTAACCTTTTGCAGGAGTTCGTTGATGATGGGATGGAGTCGAGGACGACTCCAATTCTACAAGGAGGGGATAATGAGGACATCGCCAAGATGGAGTCGAGGACGACTCCAATTCGAGAAGGGGAGGATGATGAGGACATCGCCACACTGGACACACCGACGCCATGGTCTTCCCCAAGTTGCAATTCGTTTCCAACTCAGCTGCCACGTCGTCCTCGGATTTAGCAGACACGCCGTTACTGTTTCGGTCATAACTTCCTCATACGACATCGAAACGGGCCGTTCTTGGATGCGTTGGAAAGGGGACGACGATGCCGTCGTTTTGGATCTGGTCCCATCTCCAGAAGGTCCGTGGATCATTCTGTGTGACCACAGCAAGGTGCTGCGTCACCTATTTGGGCCAACTTGGCCATGTATCGTGTCGGGCCTTAGGCCCAAGTTGTGGGCGCCCAACCCCTGGCCGTCTCCAACCCTAGGTCGAGTCTTAGACTATAAACACAGCCGCTGCCGCTGCTACACAATTGGGTTTTGTTTAGAGTTTAGTTTTCCCTCGAGAAACTGAATCGTTCATTGTAACTGTGGTGACAAATCCTTTTACAGTGATCCAGGGCCCCCGTTCTTGATCTCCTCCACTGTGTCGATTAGTCCTTTGGAACCGAGTTCTTGAACCCTCTATTCATATTCGCGTCATTCATATTTGCAATTTCAGATTGCGTGTTTTACCTTCTTGCTTGTGCTCTTCGATTCGCTTGCAGGAAAAGCCTTCTTGGCGAGGTCAATCAAGTTGTGCTTGGTTGATAACCAACGGAGCAGTGGTGTAATGGTTGCAGGGTTCGAATCGTGTCTGATTTGAAGCCGGATCGCCAACGTCGAGATCTCCACAAATCGAACTTACCGGCTACCTCTCGGAAGATCGGGCATGTACTCATCAGTTTTCATCAATTTCTTCAATGAAGGTGCGGTTGATCCCATTCTTGAAACTGGGCATGGTGGCTGATAATCTATAGGATGCCCTTTCCTATCCAAGCTCAGAGTATTGAATTTAGTATCCTAAAAGGGTCGATTAGAACAATTGGTAGAGGAATCCATCGAGGAATTTCTTTAAAAAGGGGATGAAAATTTACCTCATTGTCAGAAGCGAATTCCTCGTCCAGAGCTATGCACAAAGGGTGGATTAACCCATAGAAAAGATGGAAGCGCCATTCTTACCACTAGGAGTCAAAAAGAGTGGAAGAGAAGCTGACCCTGATCTAGTCATGCAAGCAAAGGGAAGGAAGATCTAATCCTAATTGGAAGACTCTAGAAGCTTCCATTATCTCACTAATATCTTCTCTTGGCTTCAGTATATTTTTGAAGAACAATTGAGGGGGAAGTTGACCAAAACCAAACTGACGAGCTATGAAGGATGGATAATAGAACTCAAAAGTTGGAAGATTGCCTAGAAGGAAGGAGCCTGTGGCCATTTTTCCACGACCATGGTGAAATTCGGCTGTAAGAACGCATGGCTTGATGAAGGAATTATAGATTGCACCCGTTGTCTCGTCCGAGCAGCCTGATTCAAATCAGAATTTGAATGGGAAGATTAGCTCATTGTTCTCATCCTCATTATATGGTAGCCAAGTTAGGATGCCTGCATCAAACCCTCTATGAAACTTTTTGAAGAGATGGCCAATATCGATATCAATTGTTATGGCTGATGTATCCTCCCCATAGCTCATGCACTGACAGGTTCTTCCTTCCTCACCTCTATATTCCTCATCAAAGTTGGAAGAGGGGAAACTCAGACATCTGAGATCAAGCCTTACAATCTTGTGCATGTACAGGTTGAGCCACAGCTGTATTAACCACCAAGGGCCACTGATAGTATGCACTGGTTCGTTCTTCAGCAATTGGGCAGCTACCTGGTGCATTAGTTTATAAGTAGCCCCTAGCAGATACTTTCCAAGAGGGATATCCTTGCCTACTGCCAAATGCTCTACCATAAGCTTATGATTGTAAGTTGGACCACAGGATGACCCACAGAAGATGAATCTCTCCAACCACATATTCAGAAAGGCCACATATTCCCTTTCACTAATAGTTGATTCGTCTCCAATATGGTTCAGAATATAACTTGCCCATCCTGTGCAATCTGATATTTTGGCTAATTTCTTGGAACCAGCACTCAAGTATTCGTAAGGCTGCATTGGTCTAGTTATTCTAAGGCCAGTCAACATATAAACATCGGCCAGGGTAATGGTCATTGGGCCATGACCAAAAACGAAAGCGTTCAAGGCATTGGACCAGAAATAAGATGCAGAAATCAAGAGTGAATCATTCCTCTCTATCCCAGACAACAAGAGTGTTAAACATTGATTCAAATCATACACCTCCCAATCTCCGACCTTTTTCTTAGATACCCTACGAAACCAATCTCTCCACCCCTTGGGCATTTTAGGCGAGTTTCTGAAGAGAGTTTTGATATTTTAGGAGGACAAATCCACTACAGACTGTTTGAAGGGGATTTGGTTGGTTTCTTGACTGATGAAATTAGATGGATCAGGATCACCCATAGGCCCAAGAAAATAAACATTGGAAGTAACAGCTGATGGAATCAAGATTTTGTTCCTCATTTCCTAGAAATCAAATAAAATAAATTTGAGGACAAAGGAAATATAGGGTAGCGACCGACATTTTGAGAATGGGAACTTAAAAGCATACCTCGGGGACATGGTCGCTGGTAGCCATTACCACCAAGATAGATGTGAATCTAAGGAAGACCGCTTGAATAAGAGCTTGATGGGGCAGAAGATTTGCTAAGGTTGAAGCTTTGGCGATCGCGGCGTCGGCTGTTGAGATTTGCTCGAGAAAGAAGGGGAAAGCAAATAGGCCGAGTGAGTCGAAAAAGATACTATTGGAACATTATATAAGACTCAGCCTGGGACGTCAGGAGTCGCGTGTATATCTCGGAGCAAAACGGTTGCGGCATGGTAAACAGATAAATCGGAATTTTGGAATAAAATCACTTTTATCCCAAAATTGGGGGCATGTGTTTACACCAAAATTTGGAGAGAGAAATGCGGGAACTCAAAGCTTCCAAAATTGTGTCGATCAAGGACTCAGTTGCATGAAGATTGATATCAGTTGATTTAGAGGAAACACTAGAATTGGCTCTCTTTGAATGACGTCAGCATGTAACGATAATGGGCTATGGTCGGCGTCGGGAGATGCAGATCGGACTCTACAAAAAGGGAAAGATTAAGGTCCAAGTTATCTTAGGATTAGGAATATTCTCTTTTATACCAAAAATTGTAATAAGTCATACTCGAATTGGATTCATGTTTATGCTCCAGGTATAAATATTGGACCCTGGCTATTGTAAGGACACACAATCAATCAAATACAAGTTACTTACTTTTTTCGGCTCTAGCCACCCCTTAGGAGTAGGAATAGAGTAGATCTCGGTGAGTTCTTCAGCAAGCAGGGCTGCAATGGTCCGGCCGATCTCTGGTTTGTCTGTAAGTACCATCATGGCTTATACTTCTGTTCGTATGGATGCATCAATCCAGTCAACCTCCACTACGACTCTGGTATAAGTTAGTTATCGATTCTTGTTTAGTTCAAGTAAGGCTGCATCGATCCGGTCGATCTCCCCTGCTCGAACTAGATTAAGTTCAAGTTATCGGCTCTATCTAAGGGTGGCGTCCTTCGGATGGATTTATTAAGTTACTGATATTGCTTATTGCTTTCATTATTTATTTAATTATAGCAATATCACTTCGCCCGATTGGGATTGATCTAGATCGGCCTTATATCCTATTTAACCCATAGTTTATTAATCTAAACTGATCTAATCTGCACTTTAAACGATGAGTTATGTTTTATCAGTTGTTTTATGTCAATCTTGATCGTGCATAGTGTGCGGTTAAGGCATGTCTGGGCTTGAATAGATCTATTGGCTAACAAAAACCATTCCATGGCCCGTTATCAAGGCCTGTGTGATTCTGCCTCATACCCCACTGTTAGCACCGTAGAGTGGGGATCGTTATTTGGTAGATCTGTTCCTAATAGGGCATGACCTTAATTGTGCGCTATGCCTAAATCGGCTGTTTTAGCCGATATCGAGTGCTTTCACATATGCAGTTCACATCATGAGACCGTTGAAGTAAAGAGAGGTTGAAAGATGTGTTGCATGGGAATATTGGATGGAGAACCCAACATGAAGGTTAGGACATCAGGACCATTGAGGCATTGCATGGAGGTTATGTGATAACTTAAGGTAAAGCTTGGAGGGCTAAGCAGCGAGTGTGGAAGATGATATATGGGGAATGGGAGGATGGGTATGAGCAGCTGATGAGGACATCACTACTTCATCGCATATAAGCCAAGGAGACAAGGAGGTCCAGCATGTGCGTCCAATTCATCTTTTTCATGGTAGAGGCCCAGTCCAACTAAAGTTGGAGCCCAACTTGGGTTCCAGGACTAGTCTGCCTTAAACTGGTCACCTAGGACACATCCAGACTCCATTTTTTATGATCCACATATGGATGGAAAGCTAATTGGATAAGGAAGACAACCCAATTGGTTTCACATCAAAATCCCTTCGGAATCAATAGAAATCATCGAAACAAGTCAGCGTCCAGAATCTGTCAGGGTGCTATGACACCGTCTTTTGGTCCGTTGGACCGTGTATCGTGTTTGGGCCCATTAGGGGGCGCGTCTAGGGGGGTAACACCCAAGACTCTATAAATAGCAGCCGTCGCTCTCCTTAGGGCTTGAGTTTTGTTTAGTTCTTGATTTCCTCATGAAACAGACGTCGTTTTGCTGCAACTATCGTCGCCAAGGCCGCTTGGTGTGAACCAGGGCCCTAGTTCTTGATCTTGTTCACCTGTGGTGATTAGTCCTTTCGAATAAAGACTTGAACTCCTTCTTATTTTCATAAGCCTCATATTTATTTGTAATTTCAGATTGCGTTCATCCCGTTCTTTCTTGTTTTCTCGATTCGCTTACAGGAAAGCCTTCTCGGCGAGGTCAATCGCGTTCGTGTGGTTGATAACCAACGGAGCAGTGGTGTAACGGTTGTGGGGGTCCGAATCAGTCTTGGTTCAAAGCCTAGATCATGAACATTGAGTCTCCACCAATCGTCGCTATCATACCTTTCGGAAGATCGGGCCTAGTCTACATCAACTGGTATCAGAGACCTTGTTGCCCGTTAGGTATAACTTTGTTTTCCCCTTAAGATTGTTACTATTTTTGCATTACATATAGTCCACAAAAAGCAAAAAAATATACATCGTCACATATTCCCTATCCTATAGCCTTATTGTGCCATGTAATTTTGTCTCTGTTTCGCGTTGTTGAGTTTGTGCCCTAGGTCAAGTTCTTGTTGCTAGTTTTAGATCATTTTTAGTCCAGTTTGTGTTTTTCCCTTTGTTTTTCATCATAATCCATGAACATATCCAAGTCTGGTTGAGTTTTCTTTGTATTAATCAAACCCTAGTCCACGCCATCTTATTTGTTACACTTGTCTTCGCTGTTTTCATCAAATCCTTGCTATCGTGACCAATTTTGCACACATTGTTCCTGTTTTGTCCTCTAATCCGGAGTCCGTTCTTAAAACTGATCTAGTTTTCGCATACGAACTCGGATTTCGACGTTCCATATATCAAAATCGTTTAGAAAAAAATTTCAGATCCGTCCATCCCCTGTCTTGTTGGGGTCGGAGATTTTTATTTTGGTCAAAAAGTGGTCACAAGATCCTATTTTTGTGGTCACAAGGTCTTTGTCGATTTCGAGCACGTCTTCTGAAAATTCCACAGGCCACGTCTTTCACTTGTTTAAGCTCATATTTTCTGTGGTTACTTCTTTTGTGCTCCTAAGTGAAGAAAAAATATAAAAAAAAATAAAAAGAAAAACTCAAAGAAACCAAAAAAACAACGACAACCCAAAAATAGAGAAAAAAGAGGGGCAAAAGTAGAACAATATCTAGAGGAGCACATACAGAGCGCCATTTGAGTTGTGTTTGCGTGTGCTGATTTCTACCTTATTCCTAATCATATTCTTGCTGTTCACATCACTTGATACATCTGGTACTTGGAACGTGACTAGGCCAGCAACTAAGACAAGTACTTGGGATACTTATTGAGCTTTGCTATTCAGTTATGAATTTTGCTATTCCTTGCTACTATATTGTGCCTATGCAAGCTTCACTTTCTTCTAACCAAGTATAGGTTTGCCTTGCAACTGTTATACTCAAGCTACAATGGTATCACAATCACTGACTGATTGCACCGCCTGTTGCTTTGGTAAGAACACTTGTAAGACCGTGGTAAGACGCTTGAGAGTTGAGTGCCTTATTTTTCCTTGTCCACAACCTAAGTAGTTGGTAGGGATAATACTATTTGTGTTGTCTTTTCCTTTCTACTAACCATGTCAGGAAAAGTCGGAGGCAGCGGCCAAGGAAACAAGGACGCACCTATAGATTTCAATGACTGTGTTTCTAAGAATGAGCTTCGTGCCATTCTTGATGACAAGTTCAATGAGATCCTTCAACAAATCACCAATTTGGCCAAGAGGATTGAAGATGTTGAACAACGACATCCTGAACCACGTCCTGAAGATGATGATGATGATCTCTCTGAGGAGGACGATGGCGACGCGGAGGCTGAAGCCGAAGCTCAACGACGTGCTGAGGATGCACGCAACCATAATCGGTTGAACTTTAACCGATGCGGTATGGGAGGTAACAACCAAGGTAATAATGATCCTTTCTCTAAAACCAAGTTTAAGATACCTCCTTTTTCTGGTTCTACTGATCCTGAAGTATATTTAGATTGGGAGATGGCTGTAGATCAAAAATTTAGCTCCCATCAAGTACCTGAAGAATATAGAGTTAGACTTGCTACTAGTGAGTTTACTAGTTTTGCTCTTTTTTGGTGGAATGATATTTGCAATAATGCTAATGCTAATGCTCAAATACCTTAAACCTAGACTGTACTTAAACGACCTATGAAATCGAGATTTGTTCCTCCATACTATCAGCGTGATCTGTGATTAAAATTACAACGTTTAAATCAAGGTAGTAAAACTGTTGAGGAATATTATCAGGAGCTTTTAATTGGTCTAGCACGTAGTAACATACAAGAGGATGATATGGATAAGTGTTCTAGATTTTTTGGAGGTTTGTGTCGTGAAATACAGGATGTTCTTGACTATAAAGAATGGACTAGATTTTCCCAATTATATCATTATGCTATTAAAGCTGAAAGGGAAGTACAGGGATGACAACCTAGGCGACCCACGACTCCATCCATTCCTTCACGTCCAACCGAGGTGAGTAAATTTTCTAATGTGCAGACACCACCAGCGCTTATAAAGAAGAGTTCTCCTATCACACTTCCTTCCAGTGGATCTGCTACACCTTCCTCTAGCAGCACTTCTAAAGTTGTGTGCCACCGCTGCAAGGGCATGGGAAATATTGCTAAAGAATGCCCCAGCAAACGCACATATATTGCTACTGATGATGGTGGGTATGCTAGTGCTAGTGATGAAGAGAATGAATTTGCACTTGCAACTGATCTTTATGTAGATAAATTTGTGGATAGTGCTAAAGATCCTAATGAGGTAATTGATAGTGTGGCATGCACTGCAGACTACCAATCAATCCTTGTTCAACGTGTTTTAAGTATACAAGTTGAGCTAGTAGACAAGCTACAACGCCATAATTTGTTTCAAATGTTCCTCATTGTCAATAATTTCTATGTTTGTGCTATAATTGATGGAGGGAGCAGCAATAACTTGGTAAGTTCTAAGCTTGTCAAGACTCTTAGTTTATCTACACATGCTCATCCACATTCATACCATGTTCAGTGGTTCAACAATAGTGGTAAGGCAAAGGTAACACAATCTGCTCGTGTGCATTTTTCTATCAGGTCATACCATGATTATGTTGATTTTGATGTTGTGCCTACGCAAGCTTGTTCACTTTTGTTAGGAAGACCTTGGCAATATGATAATAATGTTGTACATCATAGTAGGCAAAATAGATATACTTTTATGTTTAAAGGAAAGACCATTGCTTTACTTCCTTCAACACCTGCTGAAATTATGCAATATGAAAAGGAACTTGCTGAAAAGAAAAAGAAAGGCCTTGATAAAGACTCTAGCAAACCATTAAATGAATCTTCAAGTAATATGAAAGAAGTTTTATTTGCTCTTAAATCTATTCTTGCTATTCATGATGAACCATGTTATGCTCTAACTTGTACATCGCCTATATGTCCACTTGGTCCTACTCCTAGTGTTATGCCTCTTGTTGGTACTAACCTTTTGCAGGAGAAGGAGGATGAATTCCTAGTAGGGAAGCCACCATGGTAGCCACCTTTGCGAAGGATGGGGCACCAAGATGAATGTCTTCTTCTGGAGCCATCGTTGCTGTCATCCAATGGAGGAGACGATCTACTTCAGTCGAGGATGACTTCAATTCAAGAAAGGGAGGATGATGAGGACATCACTACTTCATTACATATAAGCCAAGGAGACGAGGAGGTCCAGCATGGGCGTCCAATTCATCTTTTTCATGGTGGAGGCCTGGTCCAACTAAAGTTGGAGCCCAACTCGGGTTCTAGGACCAATTTGCCTTAAACTAGTCACCCAAGACGCATCCGGACTCTGTTTTCGATGATCCACATATGGATAGAAAGCTAATTGGATAAGGAAGACAACAGCGTCTAGAATCTATCAGGGTGCTATGACACCGTCTTTTGGTCTATTGGACCATGTATCATGTTTAGGCCCATTAGGGGGCGCGTCTAGGGGGGCTGACGCCCAAGACTCTAGAAATAGCAGCCATCACTCTCCTTAGGGTTTGGGTTTTGTTTAGTTCTTGATTTCTTCATGAAACAAATGTTGTTTTGTTGCAACTGTCATCGCCAAGGCCGCTTGCTGTGAACCAGGGCCCTAGTTCTTGATCTTGTTCGCCTGTGGCAATTAGTCCTTTCGAATAAAGACTTGAACTCCTTCTTATTTTCATAAGCCTCATATTTATTTGCAATTTCAGATTGTGTTCATCCTATTCTTGCTTGTGTTCTCAATTCGTTTGCAGGAAAGCCTTCTCGGCGAGGTCAATCGCGTTTGCATGGTTGATAACCAACGGAGCAGTGGTGTAACGGTTGTGGGGGTCCGAATCAGTCTTGGTTCGAAGCCTAGATCGTGAATGTTGAGTCTCCACCAATCGACTCTATCATACCTTTTGGAAGATTAGGCCTAGTCTACATTAGCAGCTGCCAGTACTTTTCAATGCAATCAAAGCGGTGAATCCAGGCATGCATTATGAGTACATCCCAAAACCAAATGCATGGAAGGATGGGAGGCAGAGATTCTTCCATGCTTTCTAGTGCTTCCCTCAGTGTGTTGAGGCCTTTAGGCACTATTGTCCCATCTTCTCCATTGATGGTACATTCTTGATTGGCAAATACTAGGGCACACTTCTTATAGCCATATCCTATGACGTGAACAACAAGTTGGTTCCTTTGGCATTTGCTTTGGTTGAGAAGGAGAACAATTACAGTTGGGGATGGTTCTTGAGGCTAGTCTAGATACATATGGTTGGGCCTGGTAGAGAGGTTGGTGTCATATCTGATAGGCACCAGGGCATACTTAATGCCGTGTGAGAGCAGATAGAGGGGTATGCACCTTTGCACCATCGTTGGTGTACTCGGCACCTTGCCGAGAATCTACTCCAAAAGAATGGTGTGAAGGATAACTTTGATCTACTCTGACAACGCAGTGACTGGGCAGTGCTAGTCAGAAGGTTGGAGAGCATGAGTAGAGGCCTTCCTTGGGCATGAGGTTGGTGAGCAAGGGGCTTGCACTTCTAGAGTTCTAATCTCCTGGCTTCGGCAAGAGTTTGCACAGTGCCCCGAGGAGACAGATGAGGAAATAGTTGGGTACTACTGTAGGGCATGGATCCTACACCAGTTTGCCTGCATTCTCTTCCCTAACACCATGGGTGACACTACATCATGGATGTGGGTCCACTACCTCACTGATAGTTGTATTGAGGTTACAATAGTGAGAGCTCTGTAGTGTTGGATTTTCTTTACCAGCAGCTTTGCGAGGCGTGTCGTCGGACTTTGTCCTCATCATCACTTGGTGGATGCATTTACCTACTCCAGTTGTGGATATGGGCTCATCTACCAGTTAGCCGTCCCGAGGTTCTGGCTCGTCGTGAGTGGTTCGTAGGTTAGCCTCCTTGTTGGTAGCTGACGTGGGCGTACCTTTGGGACTAGGTTAGGGTTCCACATACGAGGTTAGAGTGGGCGTACATTGAGTTCATGAACGAGCTAGACACACTCACGACATCTAGTGTAAGTAAATTTTATTTTCTATGCTAGTTTGAAATGGTTTAGTATAGCATCTAACATCTTGTTTGGACATGTTGCAGGTGTTGGGAGCCATATGATGGAGAGGGGGCACTTCCTTTTTAGTTGAGCAACATGTGTGGGTGCGACAATGACTTCTACAGGATGAGGTGCCCTCTAATCTGTTTCTATGCTATCAAGTTACACCTGCCAGATAGAGTTGCACACCAATTTGGAGTGAGATAGCTTTGGCTAATGGCTCTGTTCTCGACTAGTGTTGGCTTACACAAGTAAGTGTTTTGCTATTTCAATTGTCTCGTGATGGTCCATTTCCATTAATTCCTATATAAGATGAAGTAATGATGACATGCATGCACTTTTAATATGGTGACATGTACATGGATTGAGAAACTAACATCATACGTGACATGCAGGTTGGATCGTCAGAAGAATAGGAAGATTTTTTATTGGGAGAAGCACCACCAGTACTACATTGAACAATGGGAGCTATTGCACGACAACATGGACAAAAATAATGAGCTACACATGAACCATGAGTACAGGCACTACCAAGCTTGGTATCAATGTGTGACATGTTGTAGGCTGAGGCTACAATGGATAGAAGATGACTATGCCGACATCAAGTCCTCCAATGATGAAGACATAGCGTATGACCAAACTACTCGTGTAGGAAGGCAGGTGGAGGCAGGACCAATCTTGGACAGAGTGGTAAGTCAATTACCTTATTTTTCTATGTTAAGATGCATACCAATCATTTATCTAGGTTTCCTTATCATTGGTGCACCTTCAAGGCATAGCATCCTTATAATTAATTTAATCATGCAACATAATCATGCCTTCAGAAGAGGACTGGATGGAGTTTGATTTCTTCCATTCTTTAGAGAATCCATTCTATTCATAAACCAATCATTTAGCTAGGTTTCCTTATCATTGGTCTAGATCCAAAAAAATAAAAATTGAACAGACCTACTACTAGAAGTAGATGTCAATCAGCTAGGTGTTTTGAAGACAATTCAGTACAACAGATGGAGTTAAGGAACTGGTTAGGAATTAACTAGTACTCTATACTAGATTAGTAGCATCCTCATTTTTCAATGTCCACCACAATCTTATTGAGAACTTTGTTACAGGGCAATACCCTCAAATGCTCGGTTGAATACATTGAGTGCTTTTATCCGAGAGTCAGGGACGATGACACGCGTAGCTTCCTAGACATAAGATTTAAAATATTCTTTCAAATATATTATTAATACATTAAATTATTTTAGTTAACATAATTTTATACAACAGAGACTGCCACTTTAGCTATGCCGTGTGGCTGCTCATTGTGGTTGCAGGACAGCCACGACGCAAGACGTGCACGTTCCTTCCGTAGGCTTAGGTTCATCTAGCCAAGAACCTATAGGGTCCTTAGGCATTGCATACGAGGATGAGGATGAGGACAACAATGAGGAGGACCTGAGGCATGAGGAGCTTGGTTTGTCTTATCTCTAGGACGCTCCCTCGACTTAGCCTACATAGCCTTCAGGCACTAGGCGACACCGTCCACCTGACCCTTACACTCTAGGCACCGACGCTCTTAGTCACAAGGGTAAGGGTAAGGGTAAGACTATGAGGCAGTGAGGGTTTGTGGTAGATGTTATTATGTACTATTATGGACTTTGTTGACTATATGGACTATTATTATCGAATATGAACTACTATGGACTATAATTATGGACTATGTGGACTATTAATATGCTCATGTATATGGTTTCAGATGAATGTGGCATATATTTGTATGTTTGAACATGTTGTATTGAGGTTAAATATTCATCTCATATTTGTGTATGGATTGCATAAAAAATAGGGGAAATTATGCCAAAATTTTCTACCTAAAGTACGTATTAATCAGCGGCATCAGTTTTACCGGTTGAAAATAGTGATTGAAGTCTAAAATCAAATAGGCTTTTCAGTCATGGAATCTAGGGGAAATAACCTTTATAGTGATTTGTCATGTCACCGTCGAATAGACTTTTCAGTGTCCTTCGAAATAGTGATTTAAGTCTAAAATCAAATAGGCTTTTTAGTCATGGAATTTAGGCTCTCCAATGTCCTATGATGTAGGCTTTTCAGTGATTCTTAGTAGACTTTCTAGGAGCATTTAAAGCACAACACAACGGCTAGCAAACCTGCCTCCGCCTATATATATGTGTTCTAGGATGAATTGCTAACCAAAAGGAATACCAAATTAGTATTCGGTTTCATTGGAGTAGGAATGTCTGGAGGGTCATCTAGAGGAAAGGGTTTCGGGAGTGGGAGAGGAAAGGGGGGACAAAGAGAACTCCCATTGTGTGGGAGGGGTCTATTGGACCTGATTTCTTTGAGGAACCAGTGTATCAGTTCCCCCCCAAAAGCAAGAGTGATTTCACTAAAGAGTGCCCTCTCAGAGGATACAATAATAGGAAGGAAAATTGGCCAAAATGCATGCATGGTGAGGACTGCTTAGTGCAAATGTTCACCGAGGGGATCAATGGAGGTCGTCGCTTCTTCAAATGTCTGCGAGCATGGATAATTGCTATTACATTTTGTTTGTTAAATATGTTTCTCGAATACCCTTACAACTCATAGGACATACTTATTGTAGTCTTTAGAGTCTGAAGAAAACTATGGGTTCACTAGGTGGGTCAATCCTCGACCAATTTATCTACATCAGCAGTACATCTACTACCTACAGGACCAAATTTTCGATCTACAAAGGGAAGTTAGCAGTGGGTACAAGGAAAACAAAGACAACAACAACAACAATGGTGCAAGTTCATAGGAGGCACTCTACAATGATCCATATTGCACCTACCCTAATCACAAGAACAAGGGGCCTCTGTTGTCACCCCGCCACCACCACCACAAATAATGGAAGGCTACTATGGAGAAGGTGCAACACAATTTGCTATGTGGCCACACTACTAGAATGACCCTATCTTATTCACATGGCACATCCATGTGTTTGTTGTTTGGTTTAATTACCAAAGACATGTTAGGTTTAGTCAAAGGAACTATGTACCCTTGTTTGGTACATATTCTCACATGTCAGGTCATCACTGATCGGACACCCTGTTGATGGTAGTTAACAACCATTACAAACTGTGAAAGAAACTTGAATAAGGGCATAAATATGATCACCAACAAGGGTCTAGGGGTTTAAACTAATAAATTCCATGAGTTTTGGTGAATCTATATTTTCTGTAGGGTTTAACCAAAATACCATCAAGGTGGACCTACATGTCAGATTTAATTGCGCTTATCCACCACGAAACGGACACTAGAAGGTTCCAGAGGACACCACGCCGAGGCAGAGAGGCAGAGGATGCCGCTGGCCCCACCTGTAGGCCGCCTAGGCCCTAGGCCCACCTATCGGTCTCTGCATCACAATGTTGGTTCTCCACCGCATCCTAGGTTGCATCTACGCCATTCCTTAAGTCGGTTTGATCCAAGGGCTCAGGTTCGATGCTCTAGGCTATATATATCAGCCCTTGCCATCCTCCAGAGGCATTAAGTCATTTGAGAAGATAGAAACCCTAATCATCCTTAGAGCTCCATCAATTCTAGGACATAGCTAGTTAGGTTAGATCTAGAGGGAGGCACCTTGGATTCCCGATCGTGTCAAGAGCATGGTTTGGTGTAATCCTTGTACCTCCTCTCTTTTGTATCTCCATTATTTTTATATGCATGCCACAATTTTTATGACAATATTAGTATTCATCTTATTCATGTTCTTTGTTATAATATTCATCATCTACTTTGATTATATACTTAGCTTATCATTATGTTTATGCATAAGTTCGCAAAGCACCCGCTCCAAAGTACATGGGGTGAGTGGTCGACATTGTGTAAGCGTGGTGCTTATACATTGTTTACCTATGGGTACACCCTATATTCCGAGACTTGTGGTAGATCGCAGATGTGACACTCCCGTTGAGTCCTTTGTAGTCCACTCCCCGAATATAGGTATACAAGTAGGATCTAGTTACGAAGGAAGACAAGCTCTGTTCTTAATATTACTTAGTAATATCCCTTATGTGTAGATATAAAGATGATCTTAGCCATGATTACTAGGTGTACTTGCACTAATCAATGTATCCTTTGACCTATAATTAAGAATAACTTAGGATTTATTCCTCTAATATTCTACCTGACCATGCTAATGCCATAGAAAGGAGTACTTTGAGTGATTTATCATTATTAATGATCAATACTTATCATATATATATATATATATATATATATATATATATATATATATATATATATATATATATATATATATATCTTATCCTATGACTTACCTCTGTTATGAGTAGAATATTGGTTATGGTCTACTTCTCCATCAATAGTATAAGTTATCAATACATGTCCATGCTAGACCCTCCCTATGGTAAAACATAAATAACGATACTTGGAATACTCTTGGGTGAAGTGCTACAATGGTATAATTATCTGTGTGCTTGCAGATTCCTTTTCATTCATATATCTTTATATTCTTTCTAGTGACATAAAATGATAAAGAATTACTTAGTATCATTCTAGTAGTGATGCTATGTAGTACCAACAAGCATCTCTGGCACCATCACTAGGGATGACAACCTAGTAAAGTAATGTTAGGAGATGTAGGTAATTAATAGGTGGCTACTAAAACAAGTGACAGGTTAATAACTACCAACAAGCATTTCTAGCACCATTGCTGGGGAAGGTAGCTAGACAAAGGAAGTATTGATGAACTTATACTTATTGATGTGATCGAGATAAACCACTGACCTCTACTCAAAAAGGCTTACCCTTGTTTTGTCTACTTGTGTATCTTATGTAGGGTAATGTATGATCGGTTTTAACCTTCTGACAAACTACGTTGAAGGTCCTAAAGCATTAATCAGGAGAACTAGAGGCAAACTCAAGAGAGTCCTAGCTTTGGAACCCAAAGACAACCGGATAAGGCGAAGCTTAACACTAGAATTTGAAGCCATGGCTAACAAGACTCTTTGTGAATTCTCTACTCCAATCACTACCAACATCCATACTGGACCTAATGTCAATGTTGGAGACAATGGATTCGAGCTCAAGCTAGCTCTCATCAACATGGTGCAAGCTAGCCAGTTTTGTGGAAAGGCACATGAAGATGCGAGTGCACATCTCCAACACTTCCTAGAGATCTATAGCACTTTCACCATCAAAGGAGTAACCAAGAACGCCATACTACTTTGCCTCTTCCCATTCTCACTTTTGGGGAAGGTGAAGTAGTACTTCTATGCCAACAAAGATAGAAATACTACATGGGATAACTGCTTGTTGGCACGAAAATGTGTCGACATGTAGCAAGCCAGAAGGGTCTGCTCGATGGAGCTAGAGATCCGTGCCGCACCCAATTTTGCATAGCAAAACCAAGTACTCATATATGTGCGCCCAGGATGTCCAAACACACACATATATCACAAATTGCAATAGTATCAAAGTAAAGTACTTATTACATCGCATATCTCATCATAAAGTTAATACAAAGTTTGCTCGATGGCAATATTATTACAATCACAGCGGAATAACTAGCCCAACTGCCACAGAGACTCCAACTGGTGAACGTCTCCCTAGTAGTCCTAGACATCCTCCGGAAACTCTTCATATCCATTATCTGTTACCCATCTGGGATTTTCATTGGATGTAAAGCAAGTGTAAGCTCAACATGCTTAGCAAGTATATCAAAGGGATCTATGAGGCTCAAAAAGACTTGACACTGTTTGACTACAGTTTGCAATTTTAGTTGATCGAATTTTAGCATCCTGAATCACTACTTTAATGAACAGTCCCAATTCCCAAGTGATATCAAAGTATAGTCATGTTTATCTCAATTCCCAACCATCCATCATCCATAGTAACCACTAATCTCGAAGGATCCAGACCGCTCGTATCCGTGAGCACGACTGTTATAACAGGTTAATTATTTTTGCAGAATTTGTACATCTTTACCCACTGAGGCATGATTCCCAATGCTGTACCCACTACACCACTTCCTAGGAAGTGTGCAGAGTTTCACTATGAAACCCTTAGCAAGTTGCACTAACAGGTCATAGCAACAAAGCAATGGCACACGTGGGCATCGCAGCATGGTGCACACCCAAATAGAAAAAGGAAAGATACCCTCTTACCCCTTACTGGAGCTACAGACGAGCTAGTACAATCTAGTTAATAGGTTAAAGTCAGAGCCATATGACACTCAGGGTTGTACGGTCCCTCTTGGGTTGCCGCTTTAGGAATAAGTCCTTATGGAGAGGCACTAGAGTACTCAACCCTATACTCCAGCCCCCTATCTGTTGCTAAAAAGCTCCATTTTATCACATTGCATATAGCCTTTAATCTTGTTTAACAATTATTTCATGTTAAGCACTGCAGCATCTATCCAAAATGCCTACCCAAAAACCTCAGGTATCAAGGATATGTGGTACAAGTAATCATCTAGGTAAAGTCCTTAAAGGCATTTCAGATTAAACACATGCACGAATATGTATGGTAATAGTTCATAGGTAACAAGGGGCCTTTGGTATACTTGCCTTCCTCAAAGTCATCCTGGGAGTACTGCTGATCCTGTTGTGGGTCCTCAGTCACCTCAAATGGCTCACCCTCTAATCGTGATCCAATCACCAATCATGCATCATACCAATCAATACATGCATACAAGATAGACTTCCAATAGAACAGTACATCAAATAGTGAAAACATAAGTTGAAAAGCTTATAAATCTATTCTACACATTGCTACGAACACATGAGCGAAAGAATCACTCAAATTAGACTTAAAACACGAAAGTTATGCATAAAATAAGATGTAATGGCATTCCTGTAAATAAACTGAACCTATTTTTGAATTAAAACAATTAAAAATATGAATTTTCACGGTTATAGGATTGCGGGCATTAAATCTAGAAAGTACAGGGTCTAAATTCGAAGAAAACAGGACTAAATAGAAATATTTCTGAACTGATGAGTACCACGGGTTGATTCTGAGAAAACCGAAGGGCTAAATCGCAAAAGTGCTCGGTGGGTCACGGTTGACTGATTGGGTGGATGCGTGGCGCCCTCTGGATGGCACGGTGCACCACGTGTCCATGGTCGTGCTGATGTGGCGGGCTAGACAGGGTCCATGGCCCATCTGGTGGATCGGTGATACTCCCCGAAGGGGTATCTAATCTAGATCGCTCTTTTAAGATCTGACGGCGTAGGCGTGTATGGGGGAAGCGGGTCACCGGGGAAGAAATACATGATGGTGGTGCCATGGCCGACGATGACTTGAGATCACCGGTATGACATTCTAGCGCACGAAACAGAGAATGGAAGGCACGGGAAGGATGGAAAGCTCACCATGAGTCGGATGGGGGCGTTCTCAGCGTTCGGGACGGGCTCCAAGGGCTAGGTCGACGGCAGTGGAGCTCTGGAGAGAGGAAGAACACATGGGTGAGGGGGAATCCAAGGAATCTATCACCAAAACTTCAAATAGAAGGTACCTACAGGTGCGGAAGGTCACTGTGGAGCTTCGAGGCACATCAACATCGAGTTCAGAGGTGTGGGCGAGGGAGAGCTACGGCGGCGGTGGGATTCGGCTGTGAACAGAGGATGGGAGAGGGAGAAGGGATGGCATAGAGATTTATAGGCTAGGCAGTGAGCACTAGAAGGAAGGGAAGCAGGCGGATTCAGGTGGGATTGGCCGCTTTCCTTCTGTGGGCGACGGTGGTCGCCTTCCATGTCGGGCAGCGCTGACGGCGGCCGGAGAAAGGAAAGAACCGGTGGGGGGAAGAAAGGAAACCGAGGAAGAAGAAAGGAAAAGAAAGAATGGGGTGCTGACAGGTGGGGCCAGAGCGTAGTGAGAGAGAGAAAGACAGAGGGCGAGCGGGCACACTGTGGGCGACGAAGGCCAAGTGGGCCAGTGCGGCAGGCCGCCGAGTGGGTCACGCGGTGTGGTTGCGGGCCAGTTCAGGTAGGTGCGGGGCTGGCCGCCAAGTGGGCTTGGTGTGAGGCAGGCCAGCATGGGAAAAGAAAGGAGGAAGGGTCTAGGCTGGTTCGATTGGGCTAAAAAGTGAAGAAGATGAATTTTTCAAAATCAAATCTTTTTCCAAATCTATTTTCTCTATTTTCAATTCTATGCCAAATTCAAATGGGATTTGAATTCAACTTCAAATCATCTAACCCTACACTCAATCAAAACCATATGCTTCAGCATGAATGCAACAACCATTGTTTCTAATCCTTATAGTGTATTTTATTTATCCAATATTTATTATTTGGTCTAAGTTAAAAATACCTAGAAAATGTAATAAAAGCTAAGAATTAATTGCTAATTTATAGTAAAATTTTTGGGTGTTACAAACCTACCCCCTTAAGATGAATCTTATCCTTGAGATTTGGATGGTTCAAAGAGATTGGGATAGTCAGTTCTCAGATCTTCCTCTCTTTCCCAAGTTGCCTCATCCATAGAGTGTTTGTTCCACTCAACCTTGCACATTCTTATTATCTTGCTCCTTGTGATTCTCTCTAGTATTTCCAAGATTCTCACTAGATATTCTTTGTGTGATAGATCCCCTTGGATATCCAGTTCTTCCAAAGGTATTTGTTCCTCAGGTACTCTCAAACATTTCTTAAGTTGCGACACATGGAAGACATCATGAACACCTGAGAGCTGCTCTGGTAATTCTAGCTGGTAAGCAACTTCTCCTCTCCTGTTGATGATCTTGAATGGTCCCACATACTTGGGTGACAACTTTCCCTTAGTACGAAATCTCTTAACTCCTTTCATAGGTGAAACTTTGAGATAGACAAAGTCACTGATTTCAAACACCAAATCTCTTCTCCTCGTGTCCGCATAGCTTTTCTGTCGAGACTGTGCAACCTTCAAGTTTTTCCTTATTGTTTGTACTTGTTTTTCTGCCAATTGCAAAACATCTAGTCCAAAGACTAGACTTTCCCCCATTTAATTCCAAAATAATGGGGTTCTGCACCTTCTACCATACAATGCCTCAAACGATGCCATCTTAAGACTCTTTTGGTAGCTATTATTATAGGAGAATTCGGCATTAGGTAAACTCTTATCCCAACTTGTCCCATACTATAGAGCACAAGCTCTTAGTATATCCTCTAAGATCTGATTTGTTCTCTTAGTCTGCCCATCTGTTTGAGGATGGTAAGCTGAGCTAAAGTTCAACTTTGTATCCATGGACTTATGCAATTTCTGCCAAAAATGTGATGTGAACTGTGTACCCCTGTCCGAAACAATCTTCTTTGGTACTCCATGTAAACATACAATCCTTTTCATGTATAACTCTGCCAACTTTGCACCCGAATAAGTTACCTTGACTAAAATGAAATGTGCCACTTTTGTCAAACGGTCCACAATTACCCAGATAGAGTCAAATCCTCTCTGTGTATGGGGTAATCCAACTATAAAGTCCATTCCAACTTCTTCCCATTTCCACTCGGGTATATTCATAGGTTGTAGCAAACCTGCTGCCCTCTAATGTTCTGCTTTTACTCTTTGGCACATGTCACATATGACCACATGTTCCGCTACATCTCTCTTTAGTCCATACCACCAGTATCTCTCTTTAAGATCAAGATACATTTTAGTACTCCTTGGGTGTATGGAATAGGCTGAGTCATGAGCTTTCCTCAAGATAGACTCCCTAATAGATTTCACTTCTAGCACACAAATCCTTTTGCCAAACCATACTGTCCCTTGATCATCCATGTGGAATCCTGGGGCTTTACCAATCACTATATGCTCCGCAATATCCTTGATCCTCTCATCATTCAACTGTCCCTTACGAATCTCTTGTTCCAGAGTAGGTTCTACCTCTAACTCCATGGTGTTGGCCACAATACCCAAATTCAGGTATTTGAACTCCTCACACAACTCTTCAGGTAGTTGAGTTGTATAGGCCATGTTCACATAACTCCTTCTACTCAAGGCGTCTGCTACAACATTAGCCTTTTCTGGGTGATAGTGTATATCCAAATCATAATCCTTGATTAACTTTAGCCATCTGTGCTGCCTCAGATTCAGATCTGATTGTGTGAATATATACTTTAAACTCTTATGGTCCGTATAAATCTCACACTTATGACCAATCAGGTAATGCCTCCAAATCTTGAGAGCATGTACCACAGCTGCAAATTCTAGATCATGAGTCAGATAATTTAACTCATGTTTTCTTAGCTGTCTAGATGCATAGGCAACAACTCTGCCTTCTTGCATAAAAATGCCACCTAGACCTTGCCGTGAGGCATCACAATAGATGGAGAAACTTTTGGTGAGATCAGGTAAGATGAGCACTGGGGCAGAAGTCAATCTCTTCTTCAACTCCTCAAAACTGTCCTAACATTGCTTAGTCTATACAAATTTGGCATTCTTTTCTAACAAGGCAGTCATGGGCTTGGCTAACTTAGAGAATCCCTCGATGAATCTCCTATAGTACCCAGCCATACCTAGAAAACTCTGAATCTCACTAACATCCCTAGGTGGCTTCCAACTCAACACATCTCTAACTTTCTTGGGATCTACTGCTACTCCTCCATCAGAGATTATGTGACTAAGGAAAGATACTTCTTTTAGCCAGAACTCACATTTGCTAAACTTGGCATAAAGCTGATGTTCCCTAAGCTTCTGCAACACCAACCTCAAATGTTCTTCATGTTCTTCTTCATTCTTAGAGTACACTAATATGCAATCAATGAACACGACAACAAACTTGTCGAGGTACTCCATGAACACTTTGTTCATCAGATATATGAAGTAAGCAGGTGCATTTGTCAGACCAAAAGACATGACTGTGAACTCATACAGTCCATATTGGGTTACAAAAGTAGTTTTGGGGATGTTAGTACATCTTATCCTCAACTGATGGTATCTAGATCGAAGGTTGATCTTGGAAAACACACAAGCCCCTTTCAACTGGTCAAATAGGTCATCAATTCTAGGTAGTGGGTACTTGTTTTTAATTGTGACCTCATTAAGTGACCTGTAATCTATGCACATCCTCTATGTACCATCCTTCTTCTCTACAAATAGTACTGGTGCACCCCAAGGTGAAGAACTAGGTTGAACATAACCCTTATCTAACAATTCCCTTAATTGTTTCTTAAGTTCTGCTAATTCATTCACTCCCATTCTATAGGGTCTCTTAGCTATGGGTGCAATTCCAGGTAAAAGTTCAATTATAAACTCGATGTCTTGTTCAGGTGGCATACCTAGCAATTCCTTAGGGAAGACATCTGGGTACTCATTTACTATCCTTATATCTTCTAAGGTTGTGCCCTCTAACTAATTAACCCAGCAGATTTCTGCAGCTAACTGAGTTGCCACATACACAACTTAGTCTCCAGATGAAGTGGTAAGATTCACAGAACTATTGCCACAATTAATAACTGCTTTCTGCAACCTTAACCAATCCATACCCAAGATGACATCAATACCGGTGGAGTTTATGACTACAAGATTTGCTTGAAATTCTACCCCCTTATGCTAAGACTAGCAGCTAAGCATATCCACTCTGCTTTCATTACCCCTCCAGGTGAGCTTACTAACATGTGTTTCTTCATAACACTTACTAGAATACCATGCTTCTTTATGAATGTATATGCTATGAAGGAATGCGAAGCACCAGAATCAAAAAGTACTATAGCTGAGTTTGAGTTGACCGGAAACATACCGATCACCACATCTGGTGCCTCCTAAGCTGTTTCAGCAGTCACGTGGTTCACCTTTCCCTGAACATAATTCTGCTGTGAGTTAGCTATCTTCTTGGGGCATCTGTTGGAGTAATGTCCTAGCTCTCCACAATTGAAGCATTTATTATCATTAACTACATTTGGTGCTTTTGGTGCGCCATTCCTCTGTGGAGCATTGGGGGTATTGTTCCTTATACGTACATTGTTGGGCTGCTGCTGGCACTGAGCTGGTGCCTTGTACTGCTGCTGCTGCTGCTGTGCACGCTGGGGTTGTTGGTTGCAGTTGGGACCTGTCTAACCTTGATAGCGCTGCTGAGGTTGAGCTTGTTGAGGGTTGGCACGAAAGCGAGAGTTGCTCCTAGATTATTGTCCCTGAAACTTCCTCTTTTTGTCCTCCATCTGGCAGTGCTTGTTCTCAATCACTAAACCCTTGTCCACCAGTTGCTAGAAGTTAGCAAAGGTATGAGACAATAGCTAGTACTGGAGACCATCATTTAAGCCCTTCATAAATAGCTCCTGCCTCTTTCCGTCCTCATCTACCTCAGTCGGTGCATACCATGGCAATTGTATGAACTTGTCACGATATTCAGCAACGGTCATGCTCCCTTACTTGAGAGCCAAGAACTCCTTCATCAGCTTCATCAGTCCCGCAGGCACATGGTGAGAGCAAAAGGCACTGCGGAACTCAGCCCAAGTGATGGGATTAGCTTCGGTATGGCCAAAGCGGAATGAGTCCCACCAATCTAGTGTAGCTCCTTGCAATTGTCTAGAAGCATATAAGACCTTCTCCTTATCATCACACTAAGCAATCTCCAGTTGCCTCTCAATGGCACATAGCCAGTCGTTAGCCTGGAGTGGGTTGGCAGAGTGCTTGAATACAGGTGGGTGTCCTTTCAGGAACTCTCCCCTCTTATCTCTGGCATGAGGGGGTGCATTCCCATTCCCTTGCCCCATGTTCTGCATATTCTAGGCCATCTACTGAAGCAACTGTGTCTGCATCATCATCAGCTGCTCCATGGTGACTGGGGGAGGTGGTGGCAATTCTTCGCCTCCCTAGTTGTTCCTCCTGGTGTTCACCATCTGTAGATGCATCTTATAAGTCTCACATGTCCAAGCATATAACTCTTAAAAGATACTGGTGTAACAAGAGTAGGTGTCACAAGATCAAGACAAGAGATATATGTAGAGTATACAAGAGGATGTTTGTGCTGATTTTTCCGGCGAGTTGGACATCAGCAGTGCAGTAAAATGAGCATATCTCACTCTATATTTATCATCTGATTGCTTATTTTACCTTTCTAGAAATCTTATGAAATTCTCTACAACTTTTATTTAGAACACTTTTTCAGATTCTGACGTTTACTTAGTCAAATATAGACGACAAGCAGTACTGTTCTAGAATTCTGATAGCACAGAAACCTCAACTTACAACATCTGTATCTCACAATTTATAATAGGTATTGAGGTGATTCCAGAGCCAAAAGAAAGATACTGAAGTATACTTATCTCCATAAAAATTTCATGATCATTGGACATCTAGATTATGAGATATGAACTAATAAAGATAGAATGCTCAGAATGATACAGAATGGACAGCATGATAAAACGAAACCCAACTATTTATTCATAATATCCTTAAACCTTAACCTTAACTAAATGACTGTGGACATACCCACTAGTCATCACAATCATATCAAAGATCCAAATCAAAAATTGTTCATAATAATAAACATCCAACCATGAAAGTGACACTTGTTCAACCATTAAAAGAAACTAAACACTCTCACACATAACTACGCATGTTTATTATATATTTTTAAGACTCTCCTATGGGTACGGGTCAACATTGGTGCTGGTGCTAGGGTCTCCAAACTCTCCTCTGTTCCTCGGGGGCGACTGAGCAGGTACTCATGGCTCTTCCACATCTGGACCTCCTAGCTGCTGCTTCAGTGTAGCGTTCTTATGGGCAAGATGCATATAGGCCTTCCCCATGACATCGAGCTCGTCCAGGGTCTAATCCAAGTCGGTGTTGATCTCAGCCAAGCACAACAAGGTAGGCCTCAGCCTTAGGTTCGCCTCTCCTAGTGGTGCAGCGATGTTGCATGTAGACTATCTGCTCCAATGGCGGGGAAGATAGCGGTCGTCCCCCCAGGCGATGTCGTCGAAGTGGCGGTCGCGGTTGACCATCAACACCTGTCGAGTTGCGTCCCTGATGACGGCCGCACGTGTGAGCCGTGTAGTGGTGGTGCAGTGGATGTAGCGCACCTGAGTCCCCTCTCGGATGTACACTTCTGTCTCCCAGAAGCTGGTGTAGTCGGGGTGGGTCCAATGCTCCGTCCTGTACTAAACAGTGCCTCTGGGGTGGTAGCGATGTACAAGTGTGAGAAGCCTGGGGTGGTAGTAGGCATCATCCTCCAAGTCATAGTGGATCTCCGCGGTCCATCCCTGAGCGAATAGTGCATTGTGATCATCATCACTGTCATCACCCCATTTCCACCGTCTCCTCCATCATCACCACCATCACCACCATCTCCACCATCTCCACCGTCATCACCTCCATCAGCATCAGAATCATTAGAGTCATCTCCATCGTCAGGGTCACCAGCTCCCTCCTGGCCACCTTGTTCATGCTCCTCCATAGGATCCTCCTCAGACTCCTCTATCTCAATGGGCTCCTCAAACATGGGTTCCTCTTCTGTTTCTTCATCCATTAGATCTTCTAGCAAGTCCTCCAGAGGTTCCCCCATGGGCGCCTCCATAGGCGGTTCCTCCTCCTGGTTCCTCAGAGCTTCCACCAGATGTGCTGGGACTCGCTTGCCCAATGTGAACCTGGTCCTCCTGGTGGGCATCAGGATGGTCCTCTTACACGGGGTCTGCTTGGTATGGGCCATCTACAAGAATGAAAAGGTTGAGTATTAGAACAAAATAATTTTTGGCAACAGATAAAGAATAGAATATAAGCAACAATTTTGTAGCAAATTAAAGGTAGTAAAATAAAGATAATGTGATCCTAAAAACGTCCATTTCTAACTAGGTTGTTCGTCCTACAGTTAGTTATAGCTTTGATACCAATTTGTCGCACCCAATTTTGCATAGCAAAACCAAGTACTCATATATGTGCGTCTAGGATGTTCAAACACACATATATCACAAATTGCAATAGTATCAAAGTAAAGTACTTATTACATCGCATATCTCACCATAAAGTTAATACAAAGTTTGCTCGATGGCAATATTATTACAATCATAGCAGAATAACAAGCCCAACCGCCACAGGGACTCCAACTGGTGAACGTCTCCCTAGTAGTCCTAGACATCCTCCGAAAACTCTTCATATCCATTATCTGTTACCCATCTAGGATTTTCATTGGATGTAAAGCAAGTGTAAGCTCACCATGCTTAGCAAGTATATCAAAGGGATCTATGAGGCTCAAAAAGGCTTGACACTGTTTGACGGTTCACAATTTTAGTTGATCGAATTTTAGCATCCTGAATCACTACTTTAATGAACAGTCCCAATTCCCAAGTGATATCAAAGTATAGTCATGTTTATCTCAATTCCCAACCATCCATCATCCATAGTAACCACTAATCTCGAAGGATCCAGACCGCTCATATCCGCGAGCATGACTGTTATAATAGGTTAATTATTTCTACAAAAATTGAACATCTTTACCCACCGAGCCATGATTCCCAATGCCGGGGTTCACGAGACCCACCACTTCATATGAAGTGTGGTAGAGTTTCACTATGAAACCCTTAGCTAGTTGCACTAACAGGTCGTAGCTACAAAGCAATGGCATACGTGGGCATCGCAGCACGGAGCACACCCTAACAGAAAAAGGAAAGATACCCTCTTACCCCTTACTGGAGCTACATACGAGCTAGTACAATCTAGTTAACAGGTTAAAGTTAGAGCCATATGACACTCAGGGTTGTATGGTCCCTCCTGGGTTGCCGCTTCAGGATTAAGTCCTTATGGAGAGGCACTAGAGTACTCAACCCCGTACTCTAGCCCCCTATCTGTTGCTAAAAAGATCCATTTTATCACATTGCATATAGCCTTTAATCATGTTTAACAATTCTTTCATGTTAAGCACTGCAGCATCTATCTAAAATGCCTACCCAAAAACCTTAGGTATCAAGGATATGTGGTACAAGTAATCATCTAGGTAAAGTCCTTAAAGGCATTTTAGATTAAACACATGCACGAATATGTATGGTAATAGTTCATAGGTAACAAGGGGCCTTTGGTATACTTGCCTTCCTCAAAGTCATCCTGGGAGTACTGTAGATCCTGTTGTGGGTCCTCAGTCACCTCAAATGGCTCACCCTCTAATCGTGATCCAATCACCAATCATGCATCATACCTATTATTACATGCATACAATATAGACTTCCATTAGAACAGTACACCAAATAGTGAAAACATAAGTTGAAAAGCTTATAAATCTATTCTATGCATTGCTACGAACATGTGAGCGAAAGAATCACTCAAATCGGACTTAAAACGCGAAAGTTATGCATGAAATAAGATGTAATGGCATTCCTGTAAATAAACTGAACCTATTTTTGAATTAAAACAATTAAAAATATGAATTTTCACGGTTATAGGACTGCGGGCATTAAATTTGGAAAGTACAGGGTCTAAATTGGAAGAAAACAGGACTAAATAGAAATTTTTCTGAACTGATGAGCCGCGGGTAGATTCTGAGAAAACCGAAGGGCTAAGTCGCAAAAGTGCTCGGCGGGTCACGGTTGACTGACTGGGCGGACGCGTGGTGCCCTCTGGTTGGTGCGGTGCACCACGCGTGTGTGCGCACGCTGATGTGGCAGACTGGATAGGATCCATGGCCCATCTGGTGGACCGGTTATACTCCCCGAAGGGGTATCTAATCTAGACCGCTCTTTTAAGATCTGATGGCACAGGCGTGTACAGGGGCAGCGGGTCACCGGGGAAGAAATACATGATGGCGGCACCATGGCCAGCGACGACTGGAGATCACTAGTACGGCATTCTAGCGCACGAAACAGAGAATGGATGGCACGGGAAGGATGGGAAGCTCACCGTGAGTCGGATGGGGGCGTTCTCGGCATTCGGGACAGGCTCCAGGGCTAGGTCGATGGTGGCAAAGCTCTGGAGAGAGGAAGAACACACGGGTGAGGGGGAATCCAAGGAATCCATCACCAAAACTTCAAATAGAAGGTACCTATAGGCGCGGAAGGTCACTATGGAGCTTCGAGGCACGTCGACGTCGAGTTCAGAGGTGTGGGCGAGGGAGAGCTATGGCGGCGGTGGGATTTGTCTACGAACAGAGGATGGGAGAGGGAGACGGGATGGCATAGGGATTTATAGGCTAGGCAGTGAGCGCTAGAAGGAAGGGAAGCAGGCAGATTCAGGCAGGATTGGTCGCTTTCCTTCTATGGGCAACAGCGGTCGCCTTCCATGTCGGGCAGCGCTGATGGTGGCCAGAGAAAGGAAAGAACCAGAGGGGAAAGAAAGGAACTGAGGAAGAAGAAAGGAAAGGAAAGAATGGGGTGCTGATAGGTGGGGCCGAAGCGTAGTGAGAGAGAGAAAGAGAGAGGGCGAGCGGGCGCACTGCGGGCAACGAAGGCCGAGTGGGCCGGTGCGGCAGGCCGCCGAGTGGGCCGCGCAGTGTGGTTGCGGGCCAGTTCGGGCAGGTGCGGGGCTGGCCGCCAAGTGGGCTTGGTGCGAGGCAGGCCAGCATGGGAAAAGAAAGGAGGATGGGGCTAGGCTAGTTTGGTTGGGCTGAAAAGTGAAGAAGATGAATTTTTCAAAATCAAATCTTTTTCCAAATCTATTTTCTCGATTTTCAATTCTAAGCTAAATTCAAATGGGATTTGAATTCAACTTCAAATCATCTAACCCTACACTCAATCAAAACCATATGCTTCGGCATGAATGCAACAACCATTGTTTCTAATCCTTATAGTGTATTTTCTTTATCCAATATTTATTATTTGGCCTAAGTTAAAAATACCTAGATAATGTAATAAAGGCTAAGAATTAATTGCTAATTTGTAGTAAAATTTTTGGGTGTTACAATCCGCCTGACTTTAACGTAGGGATAATCGATCCTGCATATTCCTCCCGAGATGTGCCTATCAATTTGACCCTGCAATTGACAAGGGGAGGAGAAAGTTTATCAGTAATTTAAGGTGGAATATGCCGGTCTATGCCCAGACAGTTCCAAGTGTGCTGCTTTGGGAGCAGCCATAAGGAAAGAACAATTAAATAGCCGATACGCACAGAAATTGACTGTTACAGACTATAAAGCTCATGGGTAGTGATTAATTTTATGTTGATAGGTACAGTACATGTATATGTAAATGAGATCATCAGCTAGGTGGATATTACTAGTATGAATCATTGAGCCGATGAATCTAACGATAAAGGATATAGCATGCGAACAAATCGACTATCTAATATAAACGGATCTACAAACGCTCTGAATCTAATCTGTTACCATCAATAGTGAGGTTCGACCGGATCAATGGTAGCTATGATGATAATAACAAACTAAAACTAAAGAATCCATAAAACCATCTATATTTCGACAGGCTTTCTGAAAGACATGCTATACATGAAGGCTCGGATGAATTTGCTAAAATAGTTGATTCTGGTGAAGAGGACTATAGCATGTGAACAATCGACTATTTCACGTGGACAAACCTATGGACTCATCAGACCTAACCTGCTATCTCTAACAGTGGGGTTCGACCGGATCGATGCAGTCATGATAAAGACAACAAATCAAACCTTTAAAGTAAACAGATCTATTTACGTTCAACAGAATCATGTAAACATGTTGTAGGCATTAATGCACAAGTGATCGGCTATTTAGCCGATGTAGGCATAGCAAACAGTTAAGGTCATGCCTAATCAAGAAAAAATCTACTAGCTAGCATCCTCCAATCTACAGCGCTATCAGTGGGGATTGACCGGATCGTTACAGCCATAATAGTGAACTATAGACCAGATTTAACTAACCAGCAAACCTCTCCAAGATTATTCATGCCTTAATCGTGTACTATGCGTGATCAAGATCAAAGTAAAACAGCCAATGAAACATAAACCGTCACTCAAGGTAGATAGTATCGTGTTGTAACAAAACGAACGATGGATCTAAAGGATATGAGGCCGATCTGAATCAACCTTGACCAGGCAAATTGATGTTGCTGCAGACTAATGACAATGAAAAACATCAGGAAGATCGGTAACTTAATGAATCTACCAAAGATTGTCACTCTTAGGTAGAGCCGATAACTTGACCTTAATCTAATTCGAGCAGTGGAGGTCGACGGGATCAATGTAGCCGTACTTGAACTAGACAAGAGTCGATAACTAGTTTATACCAGAGTCGTAGTGGTGGTCGACCGGATTGATGCAGCCATACAAATAGAAGTACAAGCCATGATGGTACTTATAGACAAGCTGGAGGTCGGCCAGACCGATGCTACCCTACTAGCTGAAGAACTCAATGAGATCTACTCTACTCCTACTCCTAAGGGGTGGCTGGAGCCAAAAAAGTAAGTAACTTGTATTTGATTGATTGTGTATCCTTTACAATAGTTGGGGTCCAATATTTATACCCGGAACCTATGCATGAATCCTATTTAAGCATGACTCATTACAATCTTTGACATAAGAGAAAACATTCCTAATTTAAGATAACTTGGACCCTAATGTTTCCCTTTTTGTAGAGTCCAACATGTTTTTCCTGATGCCAACCGTAGCTTTTATCATTATCTGCTGGCGCTATCTGAAGAGAGCTGATTCCAGTACTGCATTCAAATTAGCTGATACCAACCTTTATGCAATCGATTCCTTGATGACATGATCTTGGGAGCTTTCGATTTCTTGCAACTCTTCTTCCTAAATTTTGGTGTAAACACTGCTCCACTACCTTCCTAGCCAAGTTCTTTCCCATGGGCAAGACCAATGCTCTGCTTGGAAGAATCTTAAGCTTTCAGCAACAACATGATGAATTTATCCCTAAGGCTTGGGAACGCTTTCTAGACTACATATCAAAATGTCCTCATCATGGGATGGAAAATTGGCTACTCATGTAGACTTTCTACCACAAGTTGACCAATAGTACCCGTGAGACTATGGATGCTACTACTGGAGGTGCTTTCTTGTCACTCACACTCCCAACTACAACATCTCTTGTAGAGAAGATGGCCTCCAACCAAGGTTGGAATGAAGAATGTGTTCAGATCTGGAAGAGAGGTGGAGATATGAATCAACTCAAGGAGGTAGACATGTTGTCTACCAAGATGGACCTACTGATGAAGAAGCTCAAAGACCGAGCCAATAAGAAGAAAGAAGTCATGCACATTCATGATTCCCGCATGACATGTGAAGAGTGTGGAAACATTGGGCATTCTAGGAACAACTGCCCTAAAACCCATGAGGTTGTGAACTTTGTCAACAACTACTACTATCGTCGTGAACAAAATCAAGGATGGAACCAGCAACAGAGGCTGAACTACCAAAGTAACTACCAAGGTAACCCTTAAGGTAACAATTATAATAACTTCAATCAACCACCCTTAAGAGAATTAATTGCTAGCCAATCTAGACTCATGGAAGGATTATCTAAGAAGGTAGCTACCAATGATAAAATTCTAGAAAATATAAGTAATAGAATGGATAGCGTTGCTTCTGCCATTAAGAACCAGCATAGCTTTAATAAAATGATAGAATCATAAATTGCTCAGCTAGCGACGGTTGTTCCTCCATCCGATAAAGGTAAGATTACAAGGGAACTGGAAGATCGAGAAACTGCAAATCTTATCGATATTCACAATGCAGCTTACTACTATATGGAAGCATCAATGGGAAGGTGGATAGATTATACCTTGTAGGAAAAGAAGAGCAATCTAGGGAGACCTATCATCCCCATCGTCATTGGACCTCACATCTTCCAGTAATTGTCTGTGACTTCGGAGCAAGTGTCAACATCATGCCTAAGGTAATTTATGAGAAAATCCTAGGAGATCCTTTGTTGTACACAAATATGCGTTTGCAGCTTGTAGATCAGTCACTCTGCTACCCCAAGGTAGTTCTTGAAGATGCCATTATTCGAGTGGGACAATCATATGTTCCCATAGACTTTGTGGTTTTAGAAACAGGTGGAGATGAAAGAGCACTCATCACCTTGGGCTGACCTTTCCTAAGCACCATAAAGCCCATCATCTACGCAAATAGTGCAAAGATCTGCTTCACAATCAAGCATAAGAAAGAGAAGTTTTCTTTCAAGAATCGTATCCTACAATCTCCTAGACATCCGCAGATGTTGTACCCATCCAAAGAGACAATAGTGACTAAGAAGAAGAAGAACAGAAGAAGAAGGAAGAACAAGGTCAGGCAGCCACAAGAAGAATCAGTAAACATGATCAACACACTCAGATCAGAGTACGACCACCTCCTCGCTTTACCATTCCTCGCTAAGAAGGATGATCCTAGTGTACTGATGATCGAGTGTACCATTGGACAAAGAATCTTCCACAAGACCTTCTGCAATATTGGATCGTGTGTCAATATAATGTCCAAGGTAACATATGAATACTTATTCGGTAACGAACCTTTTTTCCCTATGTATTTGTAGCTGCAGATGGCAGACCAATCAATCTGATTCTCGAAAGGAATAGCAACGGATGTTATGGTAAGAATACACGATCACTATGCCCCTACCGACTTCATGGTTTTGGACATGGGAGAAGAAGAAGACGATACACCCATCATCCTAGGAAGACCATTCCTCAACACCACCAATGCGATCATCTATGTCGGATCTGGACAAGTCCACTTCCAATTCCCTAGAGAAAAGGTATGTTGTTATTTCAATAGTTATACTACTTATGAGCAGCCAAAGAAGAACCGCTCTAGGAGGAGACGTTGATCATCCCGACATCAAGGGAACCAACCCCTATGGAATGTATGGGAGGAAGATGAACAACCTGAAGAAATTATGAAAAAGGAACCTACACCGCCTAAGTCAAGCCAACCGGCCAAGCAGGTGTGGAAGGAGAAGGTGACATCATCAGAATCAAAAGAGGTGAAACCATCAGGGTCTCCTTCACCGAGATCGGATGATGCACTCAAAGAATGAATAACACTAGAGTAAAGTCCTGTCCGGAGGACTTAAAAATCTAAACCCTCGCCGTAAGGTAATATCGGTAGTTATCCATATTTATTTTTAGTATTGCATGAATTGTTCTTACTTTAGCAAATGCACTTTTCTACATTAGCATTGCATTAGTTAAAAATATATGCATACATCTAGTTATATTTCATTTTCTACATATAAAGAAAAATAAAAAGTTTTATTACTACAGATCATCATCGCATAAGAAAGAAAATAAAAATATTATTGCATCCTTAAGCCCCATGTGAATAATTTTCAAGGTGTAACAAACCCAAGGAATATTCACCATGGTGGCATAAAAATAAAAAATATATATATACTATGCCTACATATTTTCTTTCTTGCATATAAAAAAATAGAAAATCCAAAAATATTAGATAGACATCCTGTTAAAATTCTATCATTAGAAAATCTATCTAAACCCACAAGAACAAATCTATGAATGGTTGATTGCTAACCCCTTATCTTAATCATGCCACGAGTTTGTTCTTGTTGGAGTATTCTGCAGGATGATTCAAATGATCAAGAGCAAGTTCACTCGATTGTCTTCATCTCACTCCACTCGTGGATGAGAAGGGCATATGCCGACAAACCTGCTCTGACAAAGATCAATCAACATCCAACAATCGACCACGTCAATATCTAGCTTGGGGGAGGAGCATCCTTCATGTATCTAGCTAAGTATTTCCTTCCTTTAGTTTTACTATTAGTAAGTTTTCTTTATATTAGCTAAAGAAATAAAAAGATGCATAACAAAATAAAAATTTATCTTAGCCAGTTACATATATATATATATATATTATAAGGTGTGATCTTAAAACTTGAAAACAAAATAAAAAGTGTGTTTAGTGTTCTTTCTAGTTTGATTTTTCTTAAAAAAAAGAGAAAAAGAGCTAAATAAATAAAAGGCTCTTGCAATGGAAATGATGAATAGTTGCTCTATCGTAATTCATTTCAAGTACCTAGTTTTTAGCCTTGAATTCTCCCGAGTTTTGGATAAGATTGTTTTGATATAAGAATTTACTCTAAACTTGAAACTCGTGGGTAGCATATGCTTGATCTAAGTCTAGGTAATTGACGGATATGATATGAGAAGGCCTGAGCTACTGTTTATCTTGTTCCAAGTGATACTAGAGTTCTAGAGATTTATCTTTTGAAAAATATAAAAATGCTTCATGATGAGTTCCTTGTATGACAAAGCTTGAATTCCTACCAAAGCCATAAATAATATTTAGACTAGGGAAACTTCTACTCATATATGCTGCTTGCTTTTGCATTGAGTTTAGTCAAGCTTTGTTGACCCTTATGAGAGGTTTGTCATGCTCATAAAATTAAGATCACATACACACCACCCACATATGCACTACTACTCTAGGGGTAGGTGCAAAAACATGCCATTCCATTTAGATCCACTCAAAAAAAATTTACTCCTACAATGGGATTGAACACCAAAAATATACCCTATAGGATATCCCCCAAATAAATGCTCCAAAGTTCTTGTTGCTATCTCTCAAAAGTTTTGTTACAGAAAAAGAAGCATTGGGCTATGCAAAAGTTATTCATAAAAAAGAGAGAAAGAGTATTAAAAAATAGACAAGTGTCCAAGATATCTAAAACAATGGGTACTCAGATGCCTGTCTGAAAAGAAAAAAAGATAGATGAATAAGATAGCCCATGTTTTCTTGCAAGGTTATGTTTCAAAATTCTAGAAAAAGAGTTAAAATTTCAAGGAGCAAAGTAGAATTAGGTTAGCCACCATATATACACCATACATTCACACACATGCACATCCTGGTTTGATTGTATGACTCAACTCTCTTTGGATCAGAGGTTTGACTTTACAATATATGTATTGCAAGTATGCTCTTTCATGCTATTTCCACTCCTATGAGCTCCACATAAGCCTTAGTTGTAGGAAGAGAAAGGCATAACATAACTATTGCCTTGGTGAGGATCCACAAATACCACATATATTGAGAGACTTGAGAGTGTCATACAATGGAAGCTCTGAGTTTTATTTTGAAAACCTATAAAAAGCTTCGGATAATGGTTGAGCAAAGAACTTGAGACATAGTGCTTGACTTGATTGTTCTATCTTTCAATTACTCAAAACACAAGTGAAAGCTAAGAAGCCCCATGGTTGAAGGAAATATGGGTAAGTTTGAAAGTCAGATTGGTTTATTTTAATCTAGAGGAGAATTCTTGTTTGAACGCATGTGTACTTTTGAGGAGTGAGAGCATTGAAGCAACTCCTGATCCATTTTGCTGAGTTTAGCTTTGCTAAGGGACTAGCAAAGGTTAAGCTTAGGGAAGTTTATTGACGGTAGTTAACAACCATTATAAACCGTCAAAGAAACATGAATATGGGCATAAATATGATCACCAACAAAGGTCTAGGGGTTTAAACTAATAAATTCCACAAGTTCTGGTGAATCTGTATTTTCTACACAGTTTAACTAGAAAACCATCAAGGTGGACCTACATGTCAGATTTAATTGTGCTTATCCGCCATGAAACAGACACTAGAAGGTTCTAGAGGACACCACGCTGAGGCAGAGAGGCAGCCCACCTACAGGCTGCCCGGCCCTAGGGCCCACCTGTTAGTCTCCATGTCACAATGTTGGTTCTCCACCGCCTCCTAGGTTGCATCTACGCCGTTCCTTAAGTTAGTTTGATCCAAGGGCTCATGTTTGATGCTCTAGGCTATATATACCAGCCCCTGCCACCCCCCTAAGGCATCAAGTCATTTGAGAAGATAGAAACCCTAATCATCCTCAGAGCTTCATCAATTCTAGGGCATAGCTAGTTAGGTTAGATCTAGAGGGAGACAAGCAGGCTTTGCTTGGATTCTCGATCGTGTCAAGAGCGTGGTTTGGTCTAATCCTTGTACCCCCTTTCTTTTGTATTTCCATTATTTTTATATGCTTGCCACAATTGTTATGACAATATTAGTATTCATTTTATTCATTTTCTTTGTTATAATATTCATCGTCTACTTTGATTATATACTTAGTTTATCATTATGTTTATGCATAAGTTCACAAAGCGCTCGCTCCAAAGTACACGGGGTGAGTGGTTGACATTGTGTAAGTGTGGTGCTTATACTTTGTTTACCTGTGCATACACCCTATATTATAAGACATGTGGTAGATCATGGATGTGACACTCCCGTTGTGTCCTTTGTAGTCCACTCCCCGAATATAGGTATACAAGTAAGATCTAGTTACGAAGGAAGACAAGCTCTGTTCTTAATCTTCCTTAGTAATATCCCTTATGTGTAGATATAAAGATGATCTTAGCCATAATTACTAGGTGTACTTGCACTAATCAATATATGTTTTGACCTATAATTAAGAATGACTTAGGAATTATTCCTCTAATATTCTACCTGACAATGCTAATGCCATAGAAAGGAGTACTCTGAGTGATTTATCATTATTAATGATCAATACTTGTCATATATATATATATATCTTCTCCTATGACTCACCCTTGTTATGAGTAGAATATTAGTTATGGTTTACTTCTCCATCAATAGTATAAGTTATCAATGCATGCCCATGCTAGACCTTCCCTATGGTAAAATATAAATAATGATACCTGGAATACTCTCGGGTGAAGTGCTACAATGGTATTTTATCTATGCGCTTGCATATTCCTTTCCATTCATATATATTTATATTCTTTCTAGTCACATAAAATGATAAAGAACTACTTAGTATCATTCTAGTAGTGATGCTAGGTAGTACCAACAAGCATCTCTGGCACCATCACTAAGGATGACAACCTAGTAAAGTAATGTTAGGAGATGTAGGTAATTAATAGGTGGCGACTAAAACAAGTGACAAGTTAATAAATACCAATACTCCCTTAGCGTTTGGTCTCTTCTACACGTGAAAGAAACAGTGACCGGACTCGCAGGTATTGACCGGATGCCCAGGTCACAGAGTCCGGTCATAGACCTTTCAACACTAAAACGGCTATAACTCTTAGCTTCGAACTCCAAATTTGATGATCTTGGAAAATTTGGAAAGCTTACTCAGAGGGCTATATATCCCACTTGCAAATTTGATCCAAAGCACCATGGATCAATGCATAATTCCAATCCAAGGAATATCCTATAGTTTAGAGTACACCAAAAAATCTTTTTCTCTTCTCTAAGTTGATCCACAACAACTCCAACTTCTTCTCCTTAGCAAATGTGCCAACACCACCAATTGTACACCACCATGTGTATGTGTTTTAACATTTTCATAATCATTTTTAAGGAGTTAATCACTCAATTCACATCGCCACTCGATCCTAACACGTATGCAAAGTTAGATCGCTCAAGTGGCACTAGATGACCGATATGCAAACAAGTTTGCCCCTCTTGATAGTGCGGCCATCTATCCTAAACCCGGTCATAAACTTCTCTACACACCTATGACAGGTGAAATGAAATGCCCGATAGGTTATACCTTTGCCTTGCGCATTCCATTCCATCTCCTCCAATGTCGATGCAACACATGCACCAACACGATCAACAATGATATGATCCACTTCATATCATTATGTGACCTTATTGGTTTATTGATCTTGACTTCAGTTGCTCTTTACCGTTGCTTTGGTCCATCAGTGTGAAGTCATCACTCAACTTGCCTTCACACTTGCAATTGGTCCATCAAGCCAAGCCTTGTCTTGATTTTCTCCACCTTGGTCACATGACTCAATGTCATGTCTCATGTGTGAGCTTTGCAACATCTCCAAGCCATTTTCACCTCCATGGCATATGTTGCTCATAGACATGTACCTGTGGACTAATCACCTATGTATCTCTCATAAATACATATTAGTCTACCTAGGTTGTCACTCAATTACCAAAACCAAACAAGGACATTTCAATCTCCCCCTTTTTGGTAATTGATGACAACTCTACAAAGATATGGAAAATAAGCACTATTGGATTCATGTTGCTTGCCCAAGCAATTTTACCATGTGTAAATGAATTTGGACAAGTTCCACAAACCCGAATTGGTAGTATTAGCTCCCCCTACATATGTGCTACAGAGTTTGGTTCTAAGCTTGCACATATGCAAAGATTGAAATTGTGGGAGAGTAATTACTACCAAATGATGCTAAGGTGTAAAGAATAAACCTTTGAAGTGTGATACTAATCGGAGTTGCACTTTTAACACCATCCTTAGTAGCATGGTTAGCTAGACATCTCTTGGAAACAAAAACACTAGATACCTCATGAGATCAACATTAGAAGCAAGGTACTAGTATTACTTGAAAAACATACCAAGTGTCTAGCTATCATCCTATGTATGCTAGTTTTCATTTCATCATTCAAATTCTACAACTAGCATACACCACACAAACATGGATAATTAATTTAAAACTTATGCAATGCAAGCAAGCACATGAATATGCACAAATCAAATGCAACCAATCAAAGTTCATGAGCTTGCTCCCCCTACTTGCCTGCTTCTCTTGTTCAAGAATTTTGATCCCCTTCCATTCTTCAATGTTGCTCCCTCTTTGTCCATGTCCAATTTCTACTTCTCCCCATGATGACTTTACATATCTTTGTTCCAACTTCTCTCCCTTTGTCATCAATTTCCATAAAAGGTGTGCTTCTTATTGATACAAAGAATTGCATTGGGGTAGATGGTTGATACTTGAATCTTGCATTTTTTATGGACACCACCATATATGTTGGAATGACACCACTTGTAGCCCTTGAGATTACTCATGTAGGATCTTTGACCTTGATACCAATTGGTGGGGCACCTCCTCCTATGTCATATCATGGACCATCCACTTCATAAACTTGAGCTCTTGTAATTGAGGGAACTTTCTTCACTTGATGATCACTTAAAGTTGAGGATCACTTGTGGAACCACCATTTGATGTACTAGATACCACTTGTATGAATGCTACTTGTAACAAAGTGATAATTCTAGATATACCATGTGTAAGAACCATCATGGAACCACTTGTAGGATTTGTCAATTAAAACCATTTCTTGAACTAGATTATTTCCATGAACTTCTTTCTCTTAGACTTGAGCTAAAGTGATTTGCCTAAACTTTCAAGTCTGGTTTGATCCAATGACAAGCTTCTTCACACCTCCTGCAAGGGTTATCTTGCCAATGTTGTACTTATCACTTGTTAGCAATCCAAAATAGATCAAGTACCTTGGGTTCACTAGCTCAAGAACAAACTCATATGCTTAGCACTAGATCAACTAATCATTCAAGCAATAGTGGTAGGCTATGAATTTTAAAATTTCATTTGTCATGCATGATCCTAATAGATATGTTCTATATGCACTAACAACATACTAGTAAGGGCTGAAAAATGGTCATACACATTACAATGATACCTTTGCTATGTTGGAGAGGAGGATAGTAACATAGATTTCAATTTGTTTCTCCAATAGCAATGTGAAGTCCAATTTAATAGCTTGGTGAAGACCAATCATCAATATGAAATCCATTCTTCACAATATGAAATGTGAACCACCAATGATCAAGTGCACTTTCTTGTTGTGGTTTGCTTGCTTCTTTATTTCATGTTTGCTTGCATGAGAGCATCAATATGAGAATACCACTTGCAATATCATGGCTAGCTCTCTTTTGAGTATTGCTTGCTTTTCTTGATCAACCCTTTTGATTGCTTCAACTAAGCATCTCAAATGTTCCTCGGATCACCACTTCCATATTAGCCTTCCAAGTACCATACTTGGTTTACCTACAAAAGGCGGCAAGCCCCTACACTAGGGAGAAGTGACCTCTCTCCAAAGAATCATTCTTGACACTCACTTAAAATAGCTTGATTGATTGATCCAAGTGATGGACTTAACTTGATGAGTAACCTTGATTCCTTCTTTAAGTACTTTTCTTTCTACTTATTTAAGTCCTTTTCTTTCTACCAAATAATCTCCAATAATCTATAGAACTTAAACTTCATCTTCATCTTGAGATTGGTCTTGATCTTCAATTTGAGTACCAAATGTGTGCCAAATACACTCCATAATCAAATGGCCTTGTACTCTTTGCTTGTCATGCTTGTAGATCATCTCAAAACCAAACTTAACTGCCTCAATCACTTATAAACATGTTTCTAACTTGAGGACCTTTCAATCAAAGTGACTCTTGATCAATCCAATAGATGTCACTTTTCTGGCAGATTCTGTACCCTTCAAATAAATATCTATATATCCCAATGTGCAAATACAAATAATACGAAATTTGGTGTGGATATGGTTTACTAAGTCATGTAACAGCTGTAAAAATTTGAGCTTCATTTGACTTCTAGATTGCAACCAGATTTCAATTCTTCCACCACTATTACATCCTGAAAACTGCTGCAGTATAGCTAAAAAGATCTACTCCAAAACCGAAGCATCTTTTATCCAATTCTCATGAAATTTCTACATAATCTCATACCATAAGTCTAGAGCATGTACACCAATTTTTATTCCAATCTAATAAGTTTTGATCACTCAAACATGGCTAAGATCACAACTCACTCAGATTTTCAAATATAGGACATATTTCAAGAATTGAGCTATTCTTCATAAAATTGAACCAAACTTGAAATCAACTTGTTTGAATACTTTCATAAGACATATATCCATTCAATCCACTTACTAAAGTCATCTCATGAATTTATCCAACTCAAATCAATCCAGACTTGATTACTTAATCAATAAATCCATTCAAACATCTCATAGCAAGCAACATTGCATATTTATCTAATTTAATTAACTCATATGCACCCAAATGAAATGATCAATAAGAGATATACCTTGGTAGTTCATGATAATCCAATTTGCAAGCTTCAACTCAAATAACTACAAGCCACCAAATATAGCCAATAAATCACCACTACTAGATTTATAGCACTTGTATGATGTAGCACATTTGGACTTCACTAACTTGTCATGGCATTGGGATGATAATCATTACTCTTTAATACTTGGCTCAATCACATGATCTACAAGATGAATACCACTTGAACCAAGCCGCCAATGCCGATGGTACCTACAAACATTCATCCACTTTTTGATGGTACCCAAACTAGTTTGGGTCCTCTCAAGTTAGGTGCAACATACTTAGGCAATGCCTTAGTATGGATAGCGGGATGTTTTGCAATAGCAACCGTGGAGGTACCATCACCATCCTTCCTAAGCACAATATTATCATCAATTGAAATAGGCTTAGAATTATTGCCTAGGGGACATGAATTAGTCATGTGTCCCCTTTCCCGGCACGAGTAGCAATTTCTCTTGGTTAGAGTCTTCTCTTCCTTTCTCTTGTATTGCTTATCATTGTAATACCCTAAAATTTGCATTATTTCAAAATAGTAAAATTTGATTTATTTATGCAATTATATGTGCATTTCAAATTTAGGAAATAATATTTTTTATGAAATTAAAAGTAAATATAAGAATAGAAACATGTTGATGCATTCATGCTGTTGCATATTTATTTCTGTGATGGGTGGTTTTGTTTCAAATGCTAAAAGGTTTTAAAAACCTTTTGAAAATGAGTTTGGAAAATTTATTTGGAAAAAGAAAAGGAATTTCTTTCCTTTCTCTCTCCTTTCCTCACTTTTTGCCCGATTGGCCTTTTTCCTTCCCCGCGGCCACTCGCCCTCCCCACTTCCCTTCTTGGGCCAGGCCAGCCTGGCCAGGCGGCCATTGCCACGCCCCGTCCCTCTCCCTACCGCTGACAGCCTGGGCCCAGCCATCAGCGCTGCCTCTCACCTCTAGCCGTTCTGCGTTGCGCGCCGTCAGGGTAGAACCGCCGCTCCACTTCGTGTTGTGGGCACCACGTCCATGTCCTCGGCCTCTACAAAAGAGGGCCAGACCCCATCGTGCCCCCCCCCGCTGCAGTTTTCTTCTTCTTTGGAGACCGTAGCACCAAACCACAGCAGTAGGGAAGACGGCAAGCTCGTGAGCTGCCATTATTCGTCATTCATCATCTCCGGTTCATCCCCACCTCGATTGAAGTCGTGGTGAGCTTCGCCTTGTTCCCCTCACTCTCCCGATGCCTTCAATTTGTCGAACCGTGGCCTCTAGGGCCTTAGACAAGTGCATCGGCGAGCTCCTCCTCGCTGCCGGTCATGGCGAGCATCGCGCGAGCCATCCCCCGGCCATGTTTTGTCCCAGGGTGAACTCGCCATCTTCCCCACATCTTCCCCATGGTCTCAGATTGGAGAACCATGGCCCATAGGGCTTGATCCATTCACGCCGGTGGGCTCCTCGCTGCCAACCGTGGCAGCACTGCCGCGTCAGCTTCGTCTCCGGCGAGTCGCCTCCCCTCTCCCCTCCCTGATTTAATCCTAGCCGTCCATCACGTGACCAAAGGCCCAGGGTGGCCGATACCCCTTCACGGGACATTTTGCTAAAGAGACCCCCGAGTTTGGTCAAATAGAACCTGCGGTCCTCGGCCATTTTGATTAATTCCAGATTTAATTTTATTTAAATTGGAAAATAGTTCCTTCTATTTACAGAAATGCCACAACACTGTTTTGCTCATAAAATCGTCGTTTTAGCTCTGAATTGACTTGTTCAAATTGCGTTAGATTTGTAATAAAGTTCTCTACATGTTAGTACCACTGTTAACCATGTTTGCAACTTTTAAATTTCATGGTTAGGTTTAATTAAATAAATTGCTATAGGAAACCCCGCTTAATTCATAACTTTCGCGTTTTAGCTCCGATTTTCGTGAACTTCGCGTTGACGTGATCGTAGCAAGACATAGATTCTTTTCATAAACATTTTATCTTGCTTTCTATACTACTAGTGTACTATTCTAATAATAGGATTGTTTGCTTTGCATGAATGCCTTTGGAATGTTGTATGTTGCCATGTTGGTTGCGTTCAGACGGTGAGGAGAACATTGGAGACCAAGAGTTCTTTGATGACCAGCAGCACCAGCAGGAGTTTGCTAACCAAGGCAAGTATAGCATGGAATATACCTTGATGTCCTATTCACCATTTATTAATTACTCATTTGCATGTGTCTAATTTTGATACCCGTAAGGACATCCAAGTGTTTGATTATCCTGTTCCTTGTTCTCCTATGGGATATATGCATATGGGTAGTTTGCTAGCGCTCAATGTAACTATACATGATCTACATAATGAAATAATGGTTCTATGGAACGAAAAGGAAAAAAATGACTTTTAAACAACTGAATTATAGGGTGAAGGAGCAAATGACTTTCGATCATGATGCTCTCGGCCCTCCATAAGGACTTATCCGTCGGCAAAAGCTGGGACTGATAGTGCAACCATGAGGGTCACATGGCTCTCACTTTAGCTCAGTAATAGGACCTTTTCTAGCTTGTTTGAGGTTAGCTTTATGGTGCAAAAGGGGCTTTCCACATTGGGTATAGGACTGCCCCTGTTCTTATGTGTATAGCCATGAAGGATTTGTGCCATAGGAAAGGGGGGTTCCTACGTCTGCATGCCCAGGAAACCTAGCGGCCCTAACTTGTTAGAGAGACCTATGATATAGCTTCATAGTGTACCCCGCCCACTCACCTTGACAGTGATATAGGAGTAATTAACCTAGGCATAAGGGAATCACGACTCACGGTGAATGTGCACAACCTCTGTAGAGGATTACAAATTGTTATAACAGCCGTGCTCATGGTCACGAGCGGCCTGGAAAACTCACAGAATAACTAGTTATTTATTGTTGTTCATTTATGATGTTCTAGGATGATAATATGATACAATTGATTATGATATCTGATTATGTGGGTTTAAACGGGAGCTTAAGCATAACTTGATAATAGTTGACGATAAATTCTTGACCTACTAAAAGTGCTAACTGCAGTACACCAGTGTCATCCTTTTTGAGCTTTCATAACCCCATGTTAACTTGTTAAGTACGGGAAGTACTTACGCTTGTTTACTTTCAATATTTGGATAAAAATCCCGGATGGGTAACAGATGACAACGGATATGAGGAGTTCCCAGAGGACTTTTAGGCTTGTGGTCAACCAGTTGACCATCCCTATGTTGGAGCTTCCATGAGAGAGTTATCTTTTTATTTTCCGCTGTGTGGTGTAAGACTATGTGATGTTATCAATCGTGATGTATGATACACCATGATGATACTTTTGTAATTTGTCAACTTATGTGTGTGACTAATCCCTAGGCACACACGGGTTTAGTGCATTCAATTTTATCCTTAAAATTTGGTGTGACACTCATTGCCTTGCCCCTCATGAGTTGCTTGAGTCTTCTTCTCAAGCTTGGTAGGACACTTCGAGGCAAAGTGTCCCATATCTTCACACTTGAAGCACTTGATGTGAACATATACCTTCTTCTCATCTTGATTCTTGCTCATCATCTTGGCACTTGATTAAGCATTGGATGTCTTGCTCTTCCACCCCTTCTTGTTTTCTTCTTCTTCATCATCAAGTCACCACCATCTTCATGGTTGATTTTGATTTGAACTTGGGGCTTCTCTTCTTGCTCAACTTGTGGCTTTGATTGAGGCTCCACTTGTTGCTTCACCAATTGCTTGGTTGGGCACATAGAGGTAAGGTGACCCCATGTGTGGCACTTGAAGACATGCTTGAGCCTCTCTTCTTCTTTCTTCAACTTGAGCTTTTCTTCGTTGGGGCAACCATTTGCAAGATGTCCCACTTCATGGCATTTGAAGCACATGAAATGAGAGAGCCTCTCCTTTTCTTGCTTCTTCATCTTTCTTTCTCTTTTTCTTTCACCCTTGGTCATGCTCTTCTTGTTGAAGCTGATGCCACACTTGTCACCATAGCTTCTTTCAGTTTTCAACATGTGCTCAAAGGTGACTCTTGAGTTGTAGCACCTCTCTAGCTTGTTGCTCAAATTCTTCACTTCATTTTTGAGCTCATTGTTCTCCTTCAAAAGGTTAGTCTCACAAGACATAGAAGTAGAATAAGCATTTATATTTGAAGAGCATGGCATAGCTAATAAATCATCACAAGAGGTGGATACATGCTTCTTGCCTTCATCACAAGGGTGAGCAACAATATGTGATTGATCAATTGACCCATGTGATGAGCTCTCACTAGTTTTAATTTTTCCATTGGAAAGCTCTTTAGTGAGAAAAGCATGGTCTTGTACCAAGATATCATGGGCAACACTAAGTTCCTCATGAACCAATTTTAGCTCCTCATGTGAACAAGTAGTAACATAAAGTAGATGCTTTTGTTGTTCACATATTTTCTTTAAAAAAGAGTTTTCATTTTTCAATTTACTTGTTTTAGCTATCTCATTTTCTAAAGCTATGTTCATGCTAGCAAGTCTACTAACAAGCTCACCATATGAATCAACATGATCAACCACATTAGCACTTTGTACCTTTGTGTCACCTTATGACATGAAGCAGTGTGGTGATGATGGAGAGCTTGTAGTAGCATCACGATCATGGCTCAAGCATGAACCAACATCATCAAGATCACCACCAAGTGTGCTTGAGGTAGAATCATCATGGGCATCATGTGTCATCAATCTTGTCAAGTGATCTTGTGGTAATATCATCATCATCACTTGACCATGAGCTGGAGCAATCTTACACAATCACCAAATTGTGGTCATGCTCGACACACTCATGCACCTCCTCCTTGGGCTCCTCCATGAACTTGCCATCATCCCATGTGGAGGAATCACCGAAGGTGTGCTTGATTGATTCTCATATCTCACGAGCGGTTCCCATGTAGTTTATCTTTTTCATCAAATCAAAGCTCAAAGCATCCATTAGATAACAACAAGCATGTGCATCAAGTTCAAAGATAACTCTTTGAGCTTTGGTGAGATTTCTATGGTCCAAGACATGAGTGAGACCACTAGTGACAATCCACCAAAACTTAGGTCCCTTTGCACGAAAATGATCAAGCATGTGATTTTTTCAAAGTGCAAAGTTTGTGCCATAAAAATGTGTATCTCACAATCATCTAGCCCACTAGACGCCATCCTCTCAGGTTGGTGAAGACCACAAATGAGAGACCTCGCTTCGATACCACGTGTAGGGTCGAGATGGCAGACTAGAGGGGAGTGAATAGTCCTTTCTAAAATTAATCACGTCGGCTAACCAAAACAAATGCGGAATTAAAACTATCAGACTAGCCAAGACTACACCCCTCCATCTAAGTTCTCAAACACCTTATTAAGATCCTAAACAAGCAACTAAGGTGCCGGGCTAGCTAGAGCTCACCTAACCAATTCTAGAAGCAAGGTCACACAAACCTATACCACTAGTACTTCAAGCACGGGGGAGCTCCTACACAACTAGTAAGCAAAAGCACAAAGCTCCTAAGCTCACTAGCAATACTCAATAACAAGGCAACTAATGCCAAATTAGAGAGCGCAAATTACTTAGCTACACAAACTAAGCAATGTGACTAACAAGGTTACTAAAACCAAATTAGCCACGCAAGGGAGCTAGTTCTATGCTACACAAGCAAGAAGGTAACTAGCAAGCTACTCAAGCAAACTAATTACAAGAGCAACTACACAAGCGCAATGTATATGAAAGTAAATACAAGCTTGTGTAATAGGGATGCAAACCAATGGGAAGACAAGGATGACACGGTGATTTTTCTCCCGAGGTTCACGTGCTTGCCAACACGCAAGTCCCTGTTGTGTCGACCGCTCACTTGGTGGTTCGGTGGCTAATTAGCATCACCCACCAAGCTCGCACGTCGGGCACTGCAAGAACCTACCCACAAGTGAGGGTAGCTCAATGATATGCTCAACTAGAGTTGCTCTTCATGGCTTCCACAGGGTGAGCATAACACCCCTCACAATGACTTCTCAGAGCACTGCACAATCTTGTTTGCGTGAGTCGATAGAGACCAACACCAAGCCACCTAGGAGGTGGCAACCTCCAAGAGTAACAAGCACCACTGGCTTGCAACTCACACACCTAGTGCTACTCGATGCAATCTCACAATGCAACGCACTAGAATCACACTCACTCGTAATCGATTCACACTCTTGCAAGCACAAGTGAGTTAGAGGGCATCCAAGCACTCCTACACAAGCCACATAGGCGTGAGGGTGCTCAGCAACTAGCCCAAGGCCTGCCACCACTTCTATTTATAGCCTCAAGGGCTAAAAGAGTTGTTGCCCCTTCACTGGGCAAAACACGCACTAACCAGACTCGCAGGTCATAACGACTGGACGCACAGGAAACAGAGTCCGGTCGCTAGGATGACTCCATGCGTCCCCTCCTTTCAAAACTAACAGTTGGGCTCCAATGGCTAGCTCTCATGCACGCATACTCCTGACCAGACGTGCCTAGGTCCAATGACTGGATGCGTCGAGGCCGAGTTCGGCTACCAATGTATCTCTACACAACTGATGGGACTCCATTTTCTTCCACGACCGGACTCGACTCTCCCCGAGTCTGGTCACTTCCTAAGAGGTTCTAAAGAGCTCTTTTGATGACTAGACATGTCAGGTCATAACTGACTGGACTCCCCTAGCGTCCGGTCGCTTCTACATGTGAAAGAAACATTGATCAGACTCTCTGACCGGACTTGTAGGTACTGACTAGACGCGTAGGTCATAGAGTCCAGTCACAAACCTTTCAACACTAAAACGGCTATAACTCTTAGCTCCGAACTCTGAATTTGATGATCTTGGACAATTTGGAAAGCTTACTCAGAGGGCTATACATCCTACTTGCATATTAGATCCAAACCACAATTGATCAATGCATAATTCCAATCCAAGGACCATCGTATAGTTTAGAGTACACCGAAAAACCTTTTTCTCTTCTCTAAGTTGATCCACAACATCTCCAACTGCTTCTTCTTAGCAAATGTGCCAACACCACCAAGTGTACTCCACCATGTGTATGTGTGTTAGCATTTTCACAATCATTTTTAAGGAGTTAATCACTCAATTCACATTGCCACTCGATCCTAACATGTATGCAAAGTTAGATCGCTCAAGTGGCACCAGATGACCGATATGCAAACAAGTTTGCCCCTCTTGATAGTATGGCCATCTATCCTTAACCCGGTCATAAACTTCTCCAAACACGTATGACTGGTGAAATGAAATGCCCTATAGGTTATACCTTTGCCTTGTGCATTCCATTCCATCTCCTCTAATGTCGATGCAACACATGCACCAACAGGATCAACAATGATATGATCCACTTCATATCATCATGTGACCTTATTCGTTCATCGATCTTGACTTCACTTGCTCTTCACCATTGCTTCGGTCCATCAGCGCAAAGTCATCACTCAACTTGCCCTTCACACTTGCAACTGGTCCATCAAGCCAAGCCTTGTCTTGATCTTCTCCACCTTGGTCACATGACTCAATGTCATGTTTCATATGCAACGAGCTCCTTCATCACATGTGTGAGCTTTGCAACATCTCTGAGCCATTTTCACCTTCATGGCATATTTTGCTCACACACATGTACCTGTGGACTAATCACATGTGTATTTCTCATAAACACATATTAGTCCACCTATGTTGTCACTCAATTACCAAAACCAAACAAGGACCTTTCACAAAGGTATGAGGTGAAGTTTTGGAATAAACCTTATGCTAGCCCATATCTTGAATAGCTATGTTTATGTTTACTTTATCCTCAATCTTTGCTTGGGACGAGCAAAGATCTAATTGTGGGGGAGCTTGTTGGGGTCCTTAACGCCTAAAAATAACCAACAAACTCCCGCATAAAATCCTCCAATATAAACACCAAACTTAGTATTAGGGTTTATAACTAACAAATTCCACGAGTTTTGGTGATTGATAAATTGCAGGAGGATATATCGGGAAAACATGGAAAAATACTCAAAGTGCGCATTCAGACAAAGCGTAAAAGCAGATTAGTGTAAAAAAATAAATGAGAAGGCCCACCTACCTATCACATCTAGGCACAAAACCCACATAGACGTGACCCAGGCCCATCAACGAATCACCATGCAGAAGGCGATCGTGGGGAGACTCCACCTGGGTGCGGCCGCACCCCAGGCTATGCCAACCGCCTTGGCCTTCCACGTGGCGCTCTCTGGTGGCCTCTCCATGGCGGTTGCATGGGTACATGCAAGAAAATCCCCCTCGTCATCGCCTTCAACTAGGTATAAATAGAGGGGGAGAGCTCCTCCTCACACACACCTCTCACTTGAGCTTCACTCACCATGTGAAAGGCAGTCATGGGGAGACTCCACCAAGGTGTGGCCACACCCTAGGCTACGCCAACCACGTCGGCCTTCTACATGGTGCTCTCTGGTGGTCTCTCCATGGCGGTTGCATGAGTAGATGCAAGAAAATCCCCCTCGACACCGCCTTCAACCAGCTATAAATAGAGGGGGAGAGCTCCTCCTCACACACACCTCTCACTTGAGCTTCACTCTTCATACTATTATTAGCGGTAGTGTCCCTCTAGGTGCTTCACACCTAGTTGTATTGGAAAATAGGGAGACAGGAGAGGAAAGAGCTAAGATCATCTCTAAGAGTACCCAATATTTTTCTCCTAAAAACATGAAGTTTTGCAACTCCTAAAACAATATTAGAAGGAATAAAGAAGGCCATCTCTAAGATTTTCCAATATTTCACTCCTAAAAGATTTGCCATGTTTTGCATCAGGAACCCTAAATTTGTTTCTATACCCTTTTAAGCCCTCCCACCATATTTTTCTCTCTTGCGCTTTTATCACCTCGAACCATGTCTTTCCTCATTTTCTTTTCCCACTACCTTCTTCTTCTTTGGCTCACAACAAGGCAGCGTGTACGAGAGCGAGCGACCGATCCACTTTCACAGGGGCGCCGCTGCCGCATTGGACCTAGCATAGGGATGCCTAGCCGACTTCCTGGTACTGTGGGCCACCTACGCGATGGCACCGATGGGCTGGGAGAATACACCATGATGTGCGTCGAGACTTGAGCAGCTGGCCAGGCACCGCACCACGCTCGACCTGATCCTTGTAGGCGCCAATGAATGTGGCTCCCTCACCGGCGTCGTCTCGGACTTGATCGTGGGCCTTGTCATCTATGGCATGAAGGAGAAAAATGCTGGCAAAACTAGCGCCAGGAAGATACGCAGCGGAAGAATTGTGCGTAACTTTACATGTAGAGGGGTCTATTTTTCCAAATGCTAAAAGATTAGGAAGTGGTATTATGAACTGTTGGAGATAGATTTTTTTTCAATCTTGCTAAAAATCTTAGATTGGGAGGCTCTTTTAGGTACTCTTGGAGATGCTCTAAGGAGGAGCTGGGTTTGTCGGAGCCTCGTCTACCTGTACCTCTACAGAGCTGACTCATCTTGAGCAATCTTCGGGTTTAACTTGTGTAATTCCAAGGTTTCTATTTGATCAAGTTCATTGCTTACTTTACTTACTTACAGGATCTCCACACGACCGAGTGCTCTAGTCTTGTCACACCCAAAAATTTCTAATTTTGGGTTGTGCATAGAAAACACTAATTAAAATAAATGTTTTGATATTTGGATAAAATTTACCAATCTTAGTTTGAACTAGTGTAAATTTAGTTATAGGAAAAATGTGAATTTTCAAGCTTTTCCAATTTAATTTGACGAGCTATTGCTTGATGTGATGCTTGGTTGTTGATTTATTTCATGTTGTGAGAAAAGATTTTTAAAATGCGTTTAGTAAGTCGATCTTCATTCTCCAGCAATTCTTAGTCTTTCTCACGGATCAAATTCCTTGTTTTCCAACTTAATATTTGCTTGAGAAGTATCCTAAAATCTTTTCCATGAAATCCAAATCACTCCTTCCTGCTCACTATTCATCAACCTATCTCCATGGATACCTCGGGAATTTCTTTGGCTTTTTCCGGAACTTGTTCCCACTTGTTTGTGAGCATAATCTAATTTTTAAATGCTCCAAAATATCTTTTCATGAGCTCCAAATACTTTATTTGGGTTCATCTTGTTCTAAAATATCTCCGAGAATTTTCCCTAAATTTTTGGAGCCTTCAGAGTATTTTTCGCGGCTTAAAATTCAATTCTAGACTTTTCTAGAATTATTTTATCCATAAAATTAGTCAATTCCGAAAAATCATAAAATATCTCAGATTTCCTCATGCCCAAAGGCCCATGTCTTTATTTACTAATGGGCTTTAATAATTAATTAGGTCTATTAGTAAAGGTGGAGGGTGCAACATCAATTAGTACCATATTGCTAGTCGATGTAGATGTGGGGAGTTCTCCGCCCTATATATATATGTATCAACCCCTTGGGCTAAGCACACTAAAACTACCGTATGAGAAGCCCCTAGTTTGGGAAATCCTTCGTGTAGTAAATTGATATTTCAACTCTCCTTGTCATGCCATCATCGGCCAACTCCAGTGAGCTTTTCCAGCCATCTTCGTCCTCATCTTCGGATCCAGGAAAAAGATGAGGTGAGTTACAAGTTCGCCATGAGTTAATTATAGTTCTTCCATCGATCTTTTAATCCCCGTCGTTTCTTCGTTTTAAGTCCGATTCGAGTCATTCCGGTTGTGTTGGTTTCGTAATGTCGAGCTCTACGCAGTAGTGTTGATGTTTTCATGTCGCATTATTTTCCATATATAGCTAAATATTAAATTGATTAACATGCTTGTAATTAGTTTTATAATTAAAAGTAATTTAGGTTTATACATCATGATTTCATAAATAAATGTTAATATGATTAATATCAACAATAATGTCTTCTCGATTATAATTTGTTTAGATCAACCTCAAAACCTTTAGTTGTTCATTTAGTGTCTCACATGTTTCATGTTATCTAATCTATAAATGTTTAAATGGCTTAAATAATAATTGAAGATATGTTTATAAAATAAAATATGACTAGTTTAACATGGTTTTTAAAATAAAATGTGAATTTGTGTAAACATTCTTCTTTTGGTTTTGTTGAACTAAAATAAAACAAGCATGTAGGTTTTTCTTTTCTTTTAATAATATAAAGCTCTCGATAGTCGTTTCATTTTAACGATAGTTGGTTTATCGGTGTTTCTTGCATTCTCTCGATCGTAGTAACGAGTTCTCGTTTAGTATGATGTTTTCTCTTGTGTGGTGTGTTGTCTTTGTCTACTTTGTTTCTTGTATGTTTGCCTATGTGTGGTGCTTGTTTCGAGTAGACAAGAACCGTTTGAGAGCGTTGAAGATCAGAAGCTGAGTGCCCGAAGCTATAGAATGGAAGATGAAGTTGATGCTTCTTGAAGCAAGATGCTTTAGGTGTAAAGCAAGTTAAAGGCAAGTATAGCTTGGGTTTTCTTTCTATGACCATGATCTTGGGCTTGTTTAATGAAATGAGATATAAACATAAATGATGAATGTTATCCTTTGGCAAAAGCTGGGACTTACAGTACAACTGTGAGGGCTATATGGCTCTGGCTTTAGCTCAGTATGAGAACCTTTTTCTAGCGGGTTAGAGGTTTGCGAGTTGGGTATAGGATAGCCTCTGTCCTATTGAGCATAGCTTTGAAAGTGTGCCTTTCTTTATTTTTGGAAGGGAGTTCCTATATCTGATGACCCTGCGGCCCTAACTTGTTAGACGAAATCTTTGAAAGGCTTCATAGTGAACCCTATCGACCTTCCTTGGTAGTGGGTTAAGAGGCTGGTCACCTCGGGCGAAAGGGCAAATCACGACTCACAGTGAAAGTGTACACCTCTGCATAGAGTTTAATAAACTGGTATACTAGTCGTGCCCACGGGTACGGGCGGCCCGGAAAACTAAGGGAATTGTTGTATGTTCATTTAAATTGTTTATGTGCAATTCATTATTCAATTACACTTGATCATGTGGTTATGGATTACAATACCTTGTTGCTATATTTGCGGAGTTCGACGTGGACTCACTCTTGCTATAACCCCCACACTTCAGGAGAAGTTTTAGGCTTGTGATCAACCAGTCAGTTGGATCTAGTGGAGTGGAGTTTACACCCAGAGATCGGAGTTGTCCATTCGTTGATTGCTTTCTAAGGTTATCTCTTTTACTAAGTACGTTATATAATAAGCATTGTTATTTGATATCACCTCTCTTTTGTAGCTATATGTGAGAATTGATTCTAAAGACTCACATATGGTGTGCATCATGTTTTGTGCTTAAAACCGGGTGTTACCAGTGGTATCAGAGCAATGCTGACTGTAGGATGCAAGCCTAGTTAGTTCTGGACGTTTTCTAAAACCTTATTGTTTGCAAAACTATTTTATCATTCATTGGCTCTTGAATTTTTTACTATATCTCATTCCTTGTCCTCTTCTTGATAGCTTCCTTTGAGCTATTAACTTCTTACCTCCAGAAACTTTTGTTTATATTGTTTTACTAAAAGTTTTCTGACCCTGTCTTGTTCAAATCTTGATGGCCTTTCATCATCTATCTACCCTTTAGGATGGCCACCATAATTGAAGAAGTACAAGTAGTCTCGGTGATGTGCTGCGTGTTTGTTTTGCTTGATTTGTTTGGTGTGTTGCTTGTGTGTCATCCATGTTCTCTAAGAAAGACCGCAAAAGTAAGGTTTTGAAGTCAAGCAAAGTCCTTGTTAAGTGGGGTACTATCTCCTGCCAACAATAACAAGTCCTGAGTATCTCAAAGCGACAAGGCATGAAGAATTAAAGATTAAACTTTATCTTTCTTGTCATCTTTTGGCTAACCTCAATCCATGTCATATATCACATCAATCTCAAATCAATGGAACATGAAGACTCGAAGATTAGTCTTACTCGTCTCTCTAGTCTTTAAATCTCGTTTCTACCTGTTGATGCAAAAGTGGATCTGCAAACACAAAGGGCTAATACCCGAATCGATATCCAAAGCGTGCCAGTCGATTTGACCTGCTAATCGACAAGGATGAAGATACGAACACTTTGGTCCTGACAACAGCGATACGCCCGGAAGTCACGGCCAAGAGGTGCTCACGCGGAACTCGAGAATCGCCGAAGATCGCACTGAAACGATGCAGCTCGCCGAATCAATGAGAACTCGTAAAAAAGGAAAAATATGCAAATTGACGAAGTCGCCGAAAAGTAAGTAGATGCAAATAGGAGTAAAAATTGGTTTTGATATTGATTGATATATCTATTACATTGCCCCTTACTCCATATTTATACCCTGATCTAAAGAGACACAACCAAACACAACTAGGACACCAATCCCATATCTAAGGAAACACGTGACTCTTACATGAATCATACCCTAACAAATATAGAAAAGGAAATCAACTCCTATCTATTTCCCTGTCCGCCTCAATTACGATGGAAATCTCACCGTCCTCCTTCCCATCGGCATACTCCCTATTTCATCGGCAGTAGTCTTCAAGTCTTCCTTCATCGGCATACTCCCTGTTTCATCGGCAGTAGTCTTCAAGCCTTCCTTCATCGGCATACTCCATTTGCCGATTCTACCACTTAATATCGGCATCGACAGCATATACTTGACCACATCGTCTTTGCACATGACCGTACATTCGGCAGATAACAAATAATGCCTTAATTTGACACAAGAAAAGTATAAACACAGACACAATTTTTCGATGGCCGAATACCTCGTCTCAGCATCCACTAATCTTCTGCTCAAATAATAAATAACACGTTCTTTCCCTTCAAATTCTTGAATAAGAGCTGAACCGATAACTGTATCATCAGCTGACAAATATAACCTGAAAGGCTTCCCATGTTGAGGTGGAACTAGCACTGGAGGATTTGATAAATATTTCTTAATTTCATCAAGGGCTAATTGCTGTTCAACTCCCCATACAAATTCCTGATCAGCTTTCAATTTAAGTAGTGGGCTGAAAGCCTTGATCTTACCCGACAGATTAGATATGAATCTTCTAATGAAATTAATCTTACCGATCAAAGATTGCAATTCAGTCTTATTGGCAGGAGCAATCACCTTGTTAATTGCATCAATAGACTTCCTACTGATTTCAATGCCCCGCTGATGCACCATAAAACCCAAGAATTGTCCTGCCGATACACCGAATGCACATTTATTAGGATTCATCTTCAATCCATGCTTCCTTGTGCACTCCAGTATCTTTCGCAGATCGGCTAAATGTGCTGTGATATCTCCAGACTTAATCACTACATCATCAATGTAGATCTCCACTAATGTGCCGATGTACTCATGAAAAATAAAGTTCATAGCCCTTTGATAAGTAGCACCGGCATTTTTCAAACCAAACGTCATGACTATCCACTCGAACAACCCCACATGACCTAGACATCTGAAAGCAGTCTTGGGAATATCTTCCTCAGCCATGAATATTTGATTGTAACCTGCATTACCATCCATGAAGCTGATAATTTGATGTCCAGCCGCAGCATCAATCAACAAATCAGCAATCGGCATTGGATAGCCATCCATCGGTGTGGCTTTGTTGAGATTCCTGAAATCAATACAGACACGAAGTTTTCCATTTTTCTTATAAACAGGAACCACATTAGAGATCCACTCTGCGTATCGACATTGCCGAATAAACTTTGCTTCAATTAATTTAGTTATTTCGGCCTTAATGTCAGGAAGTACATTAGGGTTGCATCGGCGCGCTGGCTGCTGATATGGCCGAAATCCAGATTTGATAGGTAACCGATGTTCAACTATCGATCGGTCTAATCCAGGCATCTCAGTATAATCCCAAGCAAAACAATCTTTATACTCTTTTAACAAATCTGTTATTCGCTGCTTACACTTGGAATCTAACTTAGCACTAATAAAAGTAGGTCTTGACCTATCACCATCACCGATATCTACTTCTACTAAATCATCTGCCGATGTGAACCCTTGACCTAATTTTCCATCATCGGCAAACCTATCCATTAAAACTCCTCTTCAGAACCGACTGCTTGGATCGGTGGAATTTCATAATCAGCAACTCTAAGGAACTCTTTTTCCCAAGCTTCTCCTGATATGCATTTAGTTCGCTCATAAGTATCTGATTCTGCCGATGCGATGATATAAGAAGAATCACCAGGGACGACCTCAATCTTATCCCCAATCCACTGTACGAGGCATTGATGCATTGTAGAAGGAACACAACAATTAGCATGAATCCAATCCCTCCCTAGAAGCAGATTATATGCACCCTTGCCGTTGATAACAAAGAACGTCGTTGGCAAGGTTTTGCTGCCGATGGTCAATTCAACGCACACTGCCCCTTTAGCCGGTGACACATTGCCTTCAAAATCTTTCAACATCATATCGGTTTTGGTCAAGTCTTGATCTCCCTTACCAAGTTTCCGATACATCACGTAAGGCATAATATTAATCGCAGCCCCTCCATCAATAAGTACCTTAGACACAGGCTGCCCATCAACTCTGCCCTTCACAAATAAAGCCTTAAGATGCTGTCTCTCGTTATCGGTAGGTTTCTCAAAAACAGCCATCATTGGATCTAGTGTTAACTGAGCTACTTGATCAGAGAGAACAACTTCTTCCTCATTATCAGATAGTACCAAAAACTCCATCGGCAACATGAATACCATATTAACATCTGCCGATGGACCCTTATTTCTATGTTTTACCTGCCACTGCTGATGACCAGGCCTTTCATTGGAGGAATTTTCCTCTTGGTATAAATCCTCCTGACGCTCACGTTGCATCCTCCTTCTCTGCGTCTTTGTCAGACCCTCTGGGCACCATCGAGGAAACTTGGTTTTCCAAACCGGCTGATAACAAGTCCTAGTTGGTTCTACACGACGTATATTAGGGTCCCTGTAGAATATTTCCTCATCGGGAACTCTTGCGTTTGCCATCTCCTCAAGCTCCTCTTGATTCCTTGGAAAATATCTACCGCGTTTACCAAGCCTCTCATGTACACTAAGTCTGCCCCCCAGCCGATCATGCACTGATGCTCTGCCTCTGATCGGCTCATTGATAGACAGACCCTGATTACCAAGTTGAAACCTCCTTTCTGAGCGATTGACTCCGTAATAACCATTACACTCAGGGCAATTTTCAACAGTTGGCAATTTAATACCTTCTTCCCAGCAATGGATGAAAAACGGACATCTCCAATGATCTTTATGTCGATTCCATTCTTCCTGACGTCTCATTTCTTGCTGTTGTTGATATCGGTCATTACGTTGACGCCAACCCTCCTGCTGCCTTCGATGAGTAATCACAATGCCAGGTCGAGGAGGATTTTTGGAACTACTGCTTTCTCCTAGCAAACCCTTACTCTTTGCATCATCGGTAGTTATCCGATGTTGGGGGTCCACTGACGCGTTTTTCTCAGCAGCCTCTGACGTCAATACCTTGGTCTTTCCTTTGGCATCCAACATATTTGCTGGAAAAGGGTGTTGATCAATTTTCATCGGCTTCTGGGCCTTGGAAGTACCAAACTTAATTCTCCCAGATTCAATAGCCGATTGTAACTGTTGCCTGAATACCTTGCACTCATTTGTACTGTGTGAAGTTGCATTGTGCCATTTGCAGTACAAAATCTTCTTCAACTCTTCTGCCGATGGGATCACATGATTAGGTGACAGCTTAATTTGGCCCTCTTGAAGCAGAAGATCAAATATTGTATCGGCCTTGGTGATATCAAAGGTAAACTTTTCTGGCTCTTTTTGACCAAAGGGACATGATATCGGCTTTTTATTCTTAACCCACTCAGCTAAGCCGATAACTGGTTCTTCATCAGAGTCAGAATCTCCTACTTCTTCAACAAATGATACCTTTTTTACTCCAGTTCTTTTTAGGTTCAAAAACCCTAGTATCTTGATCAGAGATCCTTTGCACAAGATGACTGAGGCTTTCAAACTCCTGAGAAGCATATCTGTCTTTAAGATGTGGCAATAACCCTTGGAAAGCCAGATCGGCAAGCTGCCGATCATCCAGCACCAGGCTGTAGCACTTATTTTTTACATCTCGTAGCCTTTGTACAAAGCTCTCTACCGATTCATCATTACGCTGTCTCAATTTTACTAAATCGGTAAGCTTCTTTTCATGGATTCCAGCAAAGAAATACTTATGGAATTGTTTTTCTAGATCAACCCAAGTAATAATAGAATTTGGTGGTAATGAAATGAACCATGTAAATGCTGATCCAGACAAAGATGATGAAAATAATCGAACTCTTAATTCATCTCTGTTAGCTGCCTCTCCACATTGAATAATGAAGCGATTGACATGTTCCATTGTTGATGTATCATCTTGCCCAGAGAATTTAGTGAAATCCGGTACCTTGTACCAATTTGGGAGAGGAATTAAATCGTATGCAGGAGGGTATGGAGTCCGATAAGAATAAGTATTGACCTTGGGCTTTATCCCAAACTGGTCCTTCACAATTTCTGCTATCTTATCGGCCCAAAAAGCATCAGCCTCCTGCTGACGAACTGGTTGAATTTCTACAGGAGGTGCCTGCTGACATCCCTCCACATATCTTTGTAGCCCACGATCTCCAGCAATCGGCATATTTGCCGTTACTTGTGGCCCATTAGCCTGTTGGAAAGGATTCATCGGCTGGGCTGCCGATGCTTGATTCTGGAAACCAGCTTGCATATGACCTTGTTGAATCCCTGCAACCTGCTGATTTCGCTGAACTGTATGTTGAACAGGTAACTGTCCTGACCAATCATTATTAGAACTCATCGGTACAAAACTTACCGATGGCTGGTAATTTGCTGATATTGTTGGATAATTATAACTGGTTTGAGGCATGAACTGAACCCCAGTTTGACTCATAGCAGGGGCTTTCTGCTGCATCGGCAGTAAGCTCGCCGATGGACTTGAATTGAATGTTTGAACCATAGGCATCTGGAAACCTCCTGGAGTTGGTTGCACAGAAGTAGTTGCGGCATATTGAGGCACTTGAGCCATCGGCGAAACGGCCGATGGTATAGGCGCTCTTCCTACTGCATCAAACACTTGAGGTAATCTAGGATTGAAAGCAGATGACTCTGGAGGCATGCCATATCCCCACCAATTAGTAGGAATCTGGCTATTCTGAGACATAGGGCCTGACATAGCTGATGCCGATAGATCTGTATTAAGCTGAACTCGCCCTCCTGGTAGTACCTGATCTGATTGTATCGGTGTAGATTGAATATTAGGTGAACCTGCCAATACTGGAGGGGAAGTAACTTCTGTACCCACAACGGCCGAAGGAGCCGATGGAGTTTTGACAGATGCCGGCTCTGGTTGATGATAGGCAGGCCCAACGTAATGTGGTGCCGCTTGTCCTTCTTTGAGAGTTCGAACCACAGCATTATGAATAGTATTGGACAGCACATTGGAATGATTAATCAAAGCATGATTTACTGCAGAATTAACCATCTCTTGAAGTTTACCAGGATTGGAGTCAAAGGTAACCTGCCGAGGCAACGGCAAATCTTGCTTCTGGATGACTTGTCCACTCTTGTTCAAGCTAAACGATCTCAGACAAAACTGCTTGTATTCTTCTACAGCCTTTTCCATAGCCTGCCTCTGTTCTTCCTTGAGATCTTCTTCTGATACTGCGATAATGTTCCCTGAATCAATCTCGGGATTGAACATATTGATTGATTGGTCCCACCGGGCGTGCCAAAAGATGTGTTGATGCAAAAGTGGATCTGCAAACACAAAGGGCTAATACCCGAATCGATATCCAAAGCGTGCCAGTCGATTTGACCTGCTAATCGACAAGGATGAAGATACGAACACTTTGGTCCTGACAACAGCGATACGCCCGGAAGTCACGGCCAAGAGGTGCTCACACGGAACTCGAGAATCGCCGAAGATCGCACTGAAACGATGCAGCTCGCCGAATCAATGAGAACTCGTAAAAAAGGAAAAATATGCAAATTGACGAAGTCGCCGAAAAGTAAGTAGATGCAAATAGGAGTAAAAATTGGTTTTGATATTGATTGATATATCTATTACATTGCCCCTTACTCCATATTTATACCCTGATCTAAAGAGACACAACCAAACACAACTAGGACACCAATCCCATATCTAAGGAAACACGTGACTCTTACATGAATCATACCCTAACAAATATAGAAAAGGAAATCAACTCCTATCTATTTCCCTGTCCGCCTCAATTACGATGGAAATCTCACCATCCTCCTTCCCATCGGCATACTCCCTATTTCATCGGCAGTAGTCTTCAAGTCTTCCTTCATCGGCATACTCCCTGTTTCATCGGCAGTAGTCTTCAAGCCTTCCTTCATCGGCATACTCCATGTTTCATCGGCAGTAGTCCTCAAGCCTCCCTTCATCGGCATCAACAATAACACCTCCAACCTCATCGGCAACGCCCGAGTCCAAATCAACCTTTCCATCGACCATCACCAGCTATCGGCAACCATCTTTACAAACTGGCTTTCATCGGCTATCAAAGTATTCAATAACTTTCCCCTTGCCGATTAGTCCACTCCGATTATTTTGACACGTGCAAAAAACGGTGTCAACACTACCTTATTCTGTCTTTTCGGAGCAGTATGTCTTTCTCAGCTTATACCTCTGTTTTTGGGTTACCAAAAACTATGGAAAAATTCTAGACAACAGTAGACTTCAATATCTTTCTCTGGCCACAAGAATCACTCTCATAACTATTATATATTTGGAGTTATGAAAATCACAAGATGATGCATCTGTGCTGTCAGAAATCTGGAGCAGTCTGTGGTATTCTGGTCATAACGCGATTTTGGTTCTTGCAAAGTATATGAAATTTTTCTGGGGATAACTACACTTCTGTACCATTCATATGCCGCTGGAATCACCTTTATAGCTATTTTCTTTTTGGAGATATAATCATCGCAATTTGAAGTTTCTGTACAGTTTGAAATATGGAACTGTTTTTGTTGTGCACTGTTTTTGACCAATTTATCTACCGAATCTGGAAAAGTGTTCTATAAGAAATCTGTATAGGACTTGATAAGCTTTCCAACGGTGTAAAGTACGACATTATTGAATTTTTAGAACAGGAGTTATAGTTGTTTTTCTGGACTGCTATTTTTCATCTCGCGAGAAAATTTCAGATTACTTGATTTTACCCCGACACAGAAGTTCTTTGGAGTGACAGGAGGACATGGTGATAATTATCTCACTTAGAAGAAGATGCAAGCTAACCTTTGGTGCGCCTAGTTGATCTTTTCTTAAGGAGGGTAGCTAAGATAAAGAAGTTATAAGATGAAGGTTTCATGAATTCAAGCATTTTCACTTGGAGCTCGGGTATTCATGAGGATTGGTCTTTACTTTGAGCTATCATCCTTTTGGTGTTCAGGCTTGAACTCAAGAACTATCTCTATCCATCTTGTTATCGCTTGTGTATCCCCGATCCTTGTTTTTACATCTCATGAATCGCCAATCAAAGGAGTGTGGAGGCATGAAGATCCGTCCTATCTTTCTCTCTAGTCTCTTCGAATCTCGGGACAAGATTCCTGTTAAGTGGGGTAGAATTGTCACACCCCAAAATTTCTAATTTTGGGTTGTGCATAGAAAACACTAATTAAAATAAATGTTTGATATTTGTTAGCTGCCTCTCCACATTGAATAATGAAGCGATTGACATGTTCCATTGTTGATGTATCATCTTGCCCAGAGAATTTAGTGAAATCCGGTACCTTGTACCAATTTGGGAGAGGAATTAAATCGTATGCAGGAGGGTATGGAGTCCGATAAGAATAAGTATTGACCTTGGGCTTTATCCCAAACTGGTCCTTCACAATTTCTGCTATCTTATCGGCCCAAAAAGCATCAGCCTCCTGCTGACGAACTGGTTGAATTTCTACAGGAGGTGCCTGCTGACATCCCTCCACATATCTTTGTAGCCCACGATCTCCAGCAATCGGCATATTTGCCGTTACTTGTGGCCCATTAGCCTGTTGGAAAGGATTCATCGGCTGGGCTGCCGATGCTTGATTCTGGAAACCAGCTTGCATATGACCTTGTTGAATCCCTGCAACCTGCTGATTTCGCTGAACTGTATGTTGAACAGGTAACTGTCCTGACCAATCATTATTAGAACTCATCGGTACAAAACTTACCGATGGCTGGTAATTTGCTGATATTGTTGGATAATTATAACTGGTTTGAGGCATGAACTGAACCCCAGTTTGACTCATAGCAGGGGCTTTCTGCTGCATCGGCAGTAAGCTCGCCGATGGACTTGAATTGAATGTTTGAACCATAGGCATCTGGAAACCTCCTGGAGTTGGTTGCACAGAAGTAGTTGCGGCATATTGAGGCACTTGAGCCATCGGCGAAACGGCCGATGGTATAGGCGCTCTTCCTACTGCATCAAACACTTGAGGTAATCTAGGATTGAAAGCAGATGACTCTGGAGGCATGCCATATCCCCACCAATTAGTAGGAATCTGGCTATTCTGAGACATAGGGCCTGACATAGCTGATGCCGATAGATCTGTATTAAGCTGAACTCGCCCTCCTGGTAGTACCTGATCTGATTGTATCGGTGTAGATTGAATATTAGGTGAACCTGCCAATACTGGAGGGGAAGTAACTTCTGTACCCACAACGGCCGAAGGAGCCGATGGAGTTTTGACAGATGCCGGCTCTGGTTGATGATAGGCAGGCCCAACGTAATGTGGTGCCGCTTGTCCTTCTTTGAGAGTTCGAACCACAGCATTATGAATAGTATTGGACAGCACATTGGAATGATTAATCAAAGCATGATTTACTGCAGAATTAACCATCTCTTGAAGTTTACCAGGATTGGAGTCAAAGGTAACCTGCCGAGGCAACGGCAAATCTTGCTTCTGGATGACTTGTCCACTCTTGTTCAAGCTAAACGATCTCAGACAAAACTGCTTGTATTCTTCTACAGCCTTTTCCATAGCCTGCCTCTGTTCTTCCTTGAGATCTTCTTCTGATACTGCGATAATGTTCCCTGAATCAATCTCGGGATTGAACATATTGATTGATTGGTCCCACCGGGCGTGCCAAAAGATGTGTTGATGCAAAAGTGGATCTGCAAACACAAAGGGCTAATACCCGAATCGATATCCAAAGCGTGCCAGTCGATTTGACCTGCTAATCGACAAGGATGAAGATACGAACACTTTGGTCCTGACAACAGCGATACGCCCGGAAGTCACGGCCAAGAGGTGCTCACACGGAACTCGAGAATCGCCGAAGATCGCACTGAAACGATGCAGCTCGCCGAATCAATGAGAACTCGTAAAAAAGGAAAAATATGCAAATTGACGAAGTCGCCGAAAAGTAAGTAGATGCAAATAGGAGTAAAAATTGGTTTTGATATTGATTGATATATCTATTACATTGCCCCTTACTCCATATTTATACCCTGATCTAAAGAGACACAACCAAACACAACTAGGACACCAATCCCATATCTAAGGAAACACGTGACTCTTACATGAATCATACCCTAACAAATATAGAAAAGGAAATCAACTCCTATCTATTTCCCTGTCCGCCTCAATTACGATGGAAATCTCACCATCCTCCTTCCCATCGGCATACTCCCTATTTCATCGGCAGTAGTCTTCAAGTCTTCCTTCATCGGCATACTCCCTGTTTCATCGGCAGTAGTCTTCAAGCCTTCCTTCATCGGCATACTCCATGTTTCATCGGCAGTAGTCCTCAAGCCTCCCTTCATCGGCATCAACAATAACACCTCCAACCTCATCGGCAACGCCCGAGTCCAAATCAACCTTTCCATCGACCATCACCAGCTATCGGCAACCATCTTTACAAACTGGCTTTCATCGGCTATCAAAGTATTCAATAACTTTCCCCTTGCCGATTAGTCCACTCCGATTATTTTGACACGTGCAAAAAACGGTGTCAACACTACCTTATTCTGTCTTTTCGGAGCAGTATGTCTTTCTCAGCTTATACCTCTGTTTTTGGGTTACCAAAAACTATGGAAAAATTCTAGACAACAGTAGACTTCAATATCTTTCTCTGGCCACAAGAATCACTCTCATAACTATTATATATTTGGAGTTATGAAAATCACAAGATGATGCATCTGTGCTGTCAGAAATCTGGAGCAGTCTGTGGTATTCTGGTCATAACGCGATTTTGGTTCTTGCAAAGTATATGAAATTTTTCTGGGGATAACTACACTTCTGTACCATTCATATGCCGCTGGAATCACCTTTATAGCTATTTTCTTTTTGGAGATATAATCATCGCAATTTGAAGTTTCTGTACAGTTTGAAATATGGAACTGTTTTTGTTGTGCACTGTTTTTGACCAATTTATCTACCGAATCTGGAAAAGTGTTCTATAAGAAATCTGTATAGGACTTGATAAGCTTTCCAACGGTGTAAAGTACGACATTATTGAATTTTTAGAACAGGAGTTATAGTTGTTTTTCTGGACTGCTATTTTTCATCTCGCGAGAAAATTTCAGATTACTTGATTTTACCCCGACACAGAAGTTCTTTGGAGTGACAGGAGGACATGGTGATAATTATCTCACTTAGAAGAAGATGCAAGCTAACCTTTGGTGCGCCTAGTTGATCTTTTCTTAAGGAGGGTAGCTAAGATAAAGAAGTTATAAGATGAAGGTTTCATGAATTCAAGCATTTTCACTTGGAGCTCGGGTATTCATGAGGATTGGTCTTTACTTTGAGCTATCATCCTTTTGGTGTTCAGGCTTGAACTCAAGAACTATCTCTATCCATCTTGTTATCGCTTGTGTATCCCCGATCCTTGTTTTTACATCTCATGAATCGCCAATCAAAGGAGTGTGGAGGCATGAAGATCCGTCCTATCTTTCTCTCTAGTCTCTTCGAATCTCGGGACAAGATTCCTGTTAAGTGGGGTAGAATTGTCACACCCCAAAATTTCTAATTTTGGGTTGTGCATAGAAAACACTAATTAAAATAAATGTTTTGATATTTGGATAAAATTCACCAATCTTAGTTTGAACTAGCGTAAATTTAGTTATAGGAAAAATGTGAATTTTCAAGCTTTTCCAAATTAATTTGATGAGCTATTGCTTGATGTGATGCTTGGTTGTTGATTTATTTCATGTTGTGAGAAAAGATTTTTAAAATGCGATTAGTAAATCGATCTTCTTTCTCCAGCAATTCTTAGTCTTTCTCACGGATCAAATTCCTTGTTTTCCAACTTAATATTTGCTTGAGAAGTATCCTAAAATCTTTTCCATGAAATCCAAATCACTCCTTCCTGCTCACTATTCATCAACCTATCTCCATGGATACCTCGGGAATTTCTTTGGCTTTTTCCGAAACTTGTTCCCACTTGTTTGTGAGCATAATCTATTTTTTAAATGCTCCAAAATATCTTTTCATGAGCTCCAAATACTTTATTTGGGTTTGTCTTGTTCTAAAATATCTCCGAGAATTTTCCCTGAATTTTCGGAGCCTTCGGAGTATTTTTCGTGGCTTAAAATTCAATTCTGGAATTTTCTAGAATTATTTTATCCATGAAATTAATTCATTCCGAAAATAATAAAATATCTCAGATTTTCTCATGCCCAAAGGCCCATGTCTTTATTTACTAATGGGCTTTAATAATTAATTAGGCCTATTAGTAAAGGTGGAGGGTGCAACATCAATTAGTACCATATTGCTAGTCGATGTAGATGTGGGGAGTTCTCCGCCCTATATATATGTACCAACCCCTTGGGCTAAGCACACTAAAACTACCGTATGAGAAGCCCCTAGTTTGGGAAATCCTTCGTGTAGTAAATTGATATTTCAACTCTCCTTGTCATGCCATCATCGGCCAGCTCCGGTGAGCTTTTCCAGCCATCTTCGTCCTCGTCTTCGGATCCAGGAAAAAGATGAGGTGAGTTACAAGTTCGCCATGAGTTAATTACAGTTCTGCCATCGATCTTTTAATCCTCGCCGTTTCTTCATTTTAAGTCCGATTCGAGTCATTCCAGTTGCGTTGGTTTCGTAACGTCGAGCTCTACGCAGTAGTGTTGATGTTTTCATGTCGCATTATTTTCCATATATAGCTAAATATTAAATTGATTAACATGCTTGTAATTAGTTTTATAATTAAAAGTAATTTAGGTTTATACATCATGCTTTCATAAATAAATGTTAATATGATTAATATCAACAATAATGTCTTCTCGATTATAATTTGTTTAGATCAACCTCGAAACCTTTAGTTGTTCGTTTAGTGTCTCACATGTTTCATGTTATCTAATCTATAAATGTTTAAATGGCTTAAATAATAATTGAAGATATGTTTATAAAATAAAATATGACTAGTTTAACATGGTTTTTAAAATAAAATGTGAATTTGTGTAAACATTCTTCTTATGGTTTTGTTGAATAAAATAAAACAAGCAAGTAGGTTTTTCTTTTCTTTTAATAATATAAAGCTCTCGATAGTCGTTTCTTTTTAACGATAGTTGGTTTATCGGTGTTTCTTGCGTTCTCTCGATCGTAGTAACGAGTTCTCGTTTAGTACGATGTTTTCTCTTGTGTGGTGTGTTGTCTTAGTCTACTTTGTTTCTGTCACACCCAATTTTAAGGATAAAATTGAATGCACAAAACTCGTGTGTGCCTAGGAATCAATCACACACACAAGCTGACAAATTACAATAGTATCATCACGGTGTCTCATACATCAGAGTTATAATAGAACTTAGTCTCATACATCACAGCGGAATAATAAAATAGAATGAACTCTCGTGGCCGTCATCACAGGGAAGGTCAACTGGTTGACCACAAGCCTAATAATCCTCCGGGAAATCCTGATACCCGTTATCATCTGTTACCCATCCGGGATTTTTATCCAAGTAAAGAAAATAAACAAGTGTAAGTACATTCCGTACTTAGCAAGCTAGCATGGGGTTATGAAGCTCAAAAAGGATAGACTCTGGTTTACTGCAGTTAGCATTTTTAATAGGTCAAACTTTTATTCTCAAGTATTATCAAGTTATGCTTAAGCTCCCATTTAATTCCCATAAGAACATATGACGGGGTCAAGTTTACCATAATTCATCATAGAACAACTTAATTGATCATCATCAAGCATCCAATTATTCTGTGAGTTTTCCGGACCGCTCGTAACCGTGAGCACGGCTGTTATAACAGTTTGTTACCCTCTGCAGAGGTGGTGCACATTCACCGCGAGTCGTGATCCCCATATGCCCGGGTTAATTACTCCCATGTCACTACCAAGGTGAGCGGGCAGGGTACACTATGAAGCCATTTCATAGGTTTCCCTAACAAGTTAGGGCCGCTAGGTTTCCTTGGCAGGCAGATGTAGGGACCCCCCTTTCCTATGGCACAAATCCATCGCGGCTATACTCATAGGAACAGAGGCAGCCCTATACCCAAAGTGGCAAGCCCCATTTGCGCCAAAAAGGTAACCTCTAACTAGTTAGGAAAGATCCTATTACTGAGCTAAAGTCAGAGCCATATGACTCTCCCGGTTGCACTGTCAGTCCCAGCTTTTGCCGACAGATAAGTCCTTATGGAGGGCCGGGAGCAACATGAACAAAGGTCATTTGCACTTTCGCCCTATGGAACAGTTGTTATAATTCACATTACTCACTTCGTTCCATAGTATCATTCATCAATATGTATATCATGTTCAGTTAGAGCACTAGCCATCTACCCATATGCATTTAACCCATAGGAGACAAGAAACAGGATAACAATCACTAGGATGTCCTTATGGGTATCAAATTTAGACACATGCAAATGAGTAATTGATTAAAGTGAAATAGGACATCAAGGAAGGCCCATGTTATACTTGCCTTGGTTCACAAACTCGTGCTGGTCCTGCTGGTCGTCGAAGAGTTCTTGGTCTCCAACGTTTTCCTCACCGTCTGAACGCGACCAACACGGCAACATACAACATTCCAAAAGCATTCATGCAAAGCAAACACTCCTATCATTAGAACAGTACACCAACAGTATTGAAATCAAAATAAAATGTTTGTAAAACTAATCTACGTTTCGCTACGATCACGTCAACGCGAAGTTCGCGAAAAACGGAGCTAAAATGTGAAAGTTATGATTAAAACGGGTTTTTCAATAGCCCTATATTTAATTAATTCTAATCATGAAATTAAAAAGTTCCAAACTTGACTAACAGTAGCTCCAACATGTAGCTTATGAAATTACGAAGCTAACGCGATTTGAATGGATCAATTCAGAGTTAAAACGACAATTATATAAGCGAAACAGTTCGAATGGCATTTCTATAAATACTGAAAGCATACTTTTGACTTAAACAGTGAGGTTTACGCTTTCTAAACAGGGTTACGCATTCGGGGAAATACGCTAAGGACGGCGGGTTCTATTACACGAAAACAGGAGGGCTCTTTAGCAATTTTACCCCCGAAGGGGTATCAGCCATCCAGGGCCGTTGATCAGACGATGAAGGGCTTGGATTAGATGAGGGGGGGAAAAGAAGAAAACGCCGGTGGGGAACAGTGCAGCCGCGGCGGCTCTGCCATTGCCGGCGGCGTGGAGCTTCATGGCGCACGCGGATAAGGCTCAAATGACCACGAAACACGTGAATAAACACACGGGGGAAAAGAGGGGAGCAAAGCGAGCTCACCACGGCGAAAATCGAAGGCGGTGATGAAGCGAGGATGGCGGACCACGGTGAGCAGCGGACGGCGGCGTTCTGTGAAGACCGACGACCAAGAGTTAGCGATTGAAGGGGAAAAACGAGAAGACAAAGGCGGCAAGTGGTTCGTTACATCACGGCAAAGCTCGGCTGAGGGCCAGACGCGACGGCGAGGCGACGGAAACGGCTGCACGCGCACGGTGGATTTGGCGAGTGCTGCGGCGGTTGTTGCGGCTTCTTCGGCCCGAGCAAGTGCGAAAGGAGGGCAGGGAAAAGGCAGCAGGGGTGCACGGAGGGTCTCGGCTCCCTTTTAATGAGGCCGTGGAGCGGGGCGACGCGCCCACGTCGCGAGGAGCGGGCACGGGGCGGCGGTTGCGCAGCGGCAGTTGCCTGACTGGGCGGGGCGTGCGGGAGGAGGTGGGGGAAAGAGCTGACAAGCGGGCCCGCTTAGGCAGCGACTGATGCGCGGGGAAAGGGCGCGGTGCTGGGCTGGCGCGGGGGCAGCGGTTCCGCCTGGACTGGGCCGGCCCAGGAAGGAGAATGGGAGGAGGGGAAGGAAGAGAGGGGAGCGGGCCGTCGGGGAGCTGGGCCAGCAGGCCGAAATGAGAGAGAGGAGGGAGATGTTCATTTTTTTTTCTTTTTATTTTCCAAACAAATTTTCCAAAACATTTTCAGTTCAAATTTCAATTTCCTTTGAAATTGTTGATCAATACCAAACATTCACAAAATAATATGCAACGACATGAATGCACATACATGTTACTATTTTATGATAAATTTTAAATTCATGAGAAATTTATTTATTTTCTACATTTCATGAGCACAAAATACAGAATTAAATCATTTTAAACCTATTTTCCAAAAGAGACAAATTTTGGGTGTTACAATTCTACCCCCCTTAAGATGAATCTCGTCCTCGAGATTCGGTTGATTGCTTACTCAAACAGTTAGGGATAGGTCTTTCTCAGATCCTCTTCTCTTTCCCAAGTAGCCTCATCCTCTGTATAACGATTCCACTGCACCTTGCACATCTTTACTGTTCGGCTTCTCGTAACTCTTTCGGCAGTTTCTAAAATCTTTATCGGATACTCTTCATAAGTAAGATCTTCCTTGACAACAAGTTCCTCCAAAGGAATTTGTTCTTCTGGTACCCTCAGACACTTTTTCAACTGGGAAACATGGAACACGTCGTGCACACCGGACAAGCTCTCAGGCAGTTCCAACTGATAAGCTACTTCTCCACGTCTCTCTAGGATCTTAAAAGGTCCTATATACCTTGGGGCTAACTTTCCTTTCATATTGAATCTTCTCACACTTCTCATTGGTGACACTTTCAGGTACACATAATCACCAATCTCGAAAGTCAGCTCTCTTCTACGGGTATCAGTGTAACTCTTCTGTCGAGACTGAGCTACTCTCAAATTGTCTCTAATCATTCTCACTTGTTCTTCCGCTTCTCTAAGGACATCGGGACCAAACACTTGAGTTTCTCCAGTCTGATTCCAGAACAAAGGCATTCTACACTTACGTCCATACAATGCCTCGAAAGGTGCCATCTTGAGGCTCTTTTGATAACTGTTGTTGTACGAGAACTCTGCGTAAGGCAGACTCTTATCCCAACTATCACCATACTGGAGTGCACAGGCTCTTAACATATCTTCCAAAATCTGGTTGATCCTTTCAGTCTGTCCATCAGTTTGCGGGTGGTAAGCAGAACTGAAATTCAACTTGGTTCCCAAAGATCTATGTACTTTATGCCAGAATTGTGATGTAAATTGGGTGCCTCTATCCGACACAATTTTCTTGGGAACACCATGTAAGCACACTATTCGTTCCATATATAACTCTGCAAATCTTGCACCATTATATGTAGTCTTGACTGGTAAAAAGTGAGCGACCTTAGTGAGTCGATCCACTATTACCCATATTGAATCATAACCTCTTTGAGTGCGAGGTAATCCTACAATAAAATCCATGCCAACTTCTTCCCATTTCCATTCAGGGATCTTCATTGGTTGTAGTAACCCTGCAGGTCTTTGATGCTCAGCTTTCACTCTTTGACAAGTGTCACACAAAGCCACATATTCTGCCACATCTCTCTTCAAACCATACCACCAATACTTTTCTTTGAGATCCAAGTACATCTTGGTACTTCCGGGATGTATAGAATAGGCAGACTCATGGGCCTCTTGCAGAATTGCATCATGGATAGCTTTCACTTCCGGTACACATATCCTTTTCCCGAACCAAAGAGTTCCATTCTCATCCATTCTGAATCCGGGTGCCTTTCCAAGCACTACATTCTCTGCTATCTCTTTAAGTTTTTCATCCTCCAATTGACCTTTGCGTATCTCCTGTTCCAGTGTAGGCTCTATTACCAATTCCATTGCATTAGTGACCAAGCTCAAGTTGAGATACTCCATTTCAGCACACAACTCTGCTGACATAGGTGTTGTCTGAATTTCATTGGCATAGCTCTTTCTGCTAAGTGCATCAGCTACTACGTTTGCCTTTCCCGGGTGATAATGCACTTCCAAATCATAGTCTTTGATCAATTCCAACCAACGACGTTGTCTTAAATTCAGATCTGATTGGGTGAAGATATACTTCAAACTTTTATGATCAGTATAGATATCACTCTTATGTCCAATCAGATAATGTCTCCAGATCTTCAAAGCATGAACCACAGCTGCCAATTCCAAGTCATGAGTAGGATAATTCAACTCATGCTTCCTTAGTTGTCTGGATGCATATGCAACCACTCTTCCTTCTTGCATAAGCACACATCCAAGACCCAAACGGGATGCATCACAATATATAGAGAAGTTCTTGTTTAAATCGGGCAAAATTAATACTGGAGCTGTAGTCAATCTCTTCTTTAGCTCTTCAAAGTTTGCCTGGCATTTATCTGACCATACATACTTAGCATTCTTTTCCAACAAAGCTGTCATAGGCTTGGCTAGCTTGGAAAAGCCTTCAATGAACCTTCGGTAATAACCAGCTAATCCCAAAAAGCTTCGAATCTCACTGGCAGTGGTTGGTGGTTTCCAATTCAGTACATCTTGCACTTTGCCTGGATCCACTGCTATTCCACCATTGGAGACAACATGACCCAGAAAAGAGACTTCCTTTAACCAAAACTCACACTTGCTCCGCTTAGCGTATAACTTATGTTCTCTAAGCTTTTGCAAGACCATCCTTATGTGTTCCGCATGTTCTTCTTCAGTCTTGGAGAATATTAGTATGTCATCAATGAATACTACCACAAATTTATCCAGAAACTCCATGAACACCTTATTCATCAAATACATGAAGTATGCAGGTGCATTGGTCAATCCAAAAGACATAACGGTGTACTCATATAATCCATACCGCGTAGTGAATGCTGTCTTAGGTATATCCGAGTTCCGAATCTTAAGTTGATGATATCCAGATCGGAGATCAATCTTGGAGAACACATGAGCTCCTCTCAACTGATCAAACAAATCATCTATCCTAGGCAAAGGGTATTTATTCTTGATGGTAACCTCATTAAGTGAGCGGTAATCCACACACATCCGTTGACTACCATCCTTCTTATCCACAAAGATCACAGGTGCCCCCCACGGGGAAGAACTGGGGCGTATGAAACCTTTTTCTTGCAACTCTTTTAGTTGTTTCTTAAGCTCTTCTAATTCATTAACTCCCATTCTATATGGACGTTTAGCTATTGGTGTAGTTCCAGGTAATAGTTCAATAATGAATTCAATGTCTCGGTCAGGTGGCATACCTGGCAAGTCATCGGGGAAGACATTCGGAAACTCCTCCACGACACGATCTTGTTCATTGATTTCACCATCTAGCTGATTCACTGTGGCTGTAGGCTGAGCTTGCACTACTACTTCTACACAGATTCTATCCCCATTGAGTGATGTCACAACCACAGATTTCTCCTGACACTGTATCACTGCCCGGTGTTGTTTCATCCAATCCATTCCCAGGATAAGGTCAATTCCCACTGTTCTCAACACAATAGGCTTCACCTTGAAGTCTACCCCCCTTAAGGAAATGCTAGTTGAGGGGCTCCAATAAGAAGCGGGCATACTACCTCTCGGGGAATTCACAAGTATTGGGTTTTTCATGGCACACAAAGGTATGCTATGCATTCTAACAAAAGCTTGGGAGATAAAAGAATGCGAAGCACCAGAATCAAAAAGTATGGTAGCAGAAATAGAGTTGACGCTGAACGTACCCAACATGACCTCAGGCGTCTCCTGAGCCGCATCAGATGACACATAGTTCACCTTCGCTGTGAGAGGTGGTCGGGCGTTGAACTTCTGATTGTTGGCCTGGTTCTGAGGTGCTTGCTGGTTCTGCTTCTTAGGACACTGATGAGCATAGTGACCTACTTCTCCACATCGGTAACAGGCATTGGGATTGTTGGGTGCGCCACTCTTCATAGGAGCATTGTTAGGCACCCCCTGGCGTGTTGCAGGATTGCTAGTCTGTTGCGGGGGACGCTGATTTCCAAACTGTTGCTGATACTGGGGGCGTTGTTGGAACTGGTTCCGCTAAGGATACTGACCACGGTTTCCCTGATGAGTTGGTCCTTGATTCCTCTGCTGGAAACCTTGCTGGGGATAAGCACGCGGGCGAGTGTTGCTTCCAGAAGCTTGCCCTTGGAGCCTTCTCTTCTTAGCTTCCATCTCCTTGCGCTTATCATCAATCACGATTGCGCGATTCACCAAAGACTGGAAGTTAGGATAAGTATTAGACATTAGCTGGAGCTGCAGTCCATCATAGAGTCCCTTGAGGAAATGGCGTTGCTTATCCTTGTCATCTGCCACATCATTAGGAGCGTAGTGAGATAGTTGTGTAAACTTGTCCCGATATTCCACCACAGTCATTGATCCTTGCTTGAGAGATCTGAATTCTTCCTGCTTTAGTTCCACTAGTCCATCAGGAATATGGTATGATCTAAAACTGTCCTTAAATTCCTGCCAAGTGATATCAGGAGCATTGTTGGGACGTCCAAACTGGAATGATTCCCACCAATCCTGAGCAGCTCCTTGGAGTTGCCTGGAAGCATACAACACTTTCTCCAGGTCGTTGCATTGTGCTATGTTCAGTTGTTTCTCCACAGCACGCAACCAATCATCGGCCTCCATAGGGTCTGTGGCATGTGTGAACACCGGTGGACGACCTTTCATAAACTCTCCACGCTTATCTCTAACCTGGACAGGTGGTGGACCTCTTGCAGGTTCATTGTCCAAGCGCTGCATCATAGCTTGCATCAGCTGCGCTTGCATTCCCAAAATCTGCTCCATGGTCACAGGTGGCGGTGGTGGATTCATAAGAGCATCACGCCCACGACCACGGCCTCTGCCTCTTCCTCCTCTTGCGGCCATCTGTTGTCCAACAAATGTGCAAAATTTAGAGATTTTTCCAATTATAGAGAACTTACAAGAGATATGAAACAATGCTGAAATTTTCTGGGCAAGACTCAAATTCAGCGGTTCAGTAAAACTATTATAATTCGAGTTTCAGAGGTCCAACAGAGGTGCACCAAGATTCGTTAGAAAGCTTAGGACATCAGCTACAACTTTCATTTAGACCACTTTTACAGATTCGAACTCACATCCAGTCAAAAATAGAGCTAAACCGAAACTGTTCTGAGTTCCAGACAGCACCGGAACATCAACTTGTGCCAATTAGATCTCCCAAACCTGAATAGCTATTGACGTGATTCCAAAGACACTTGAGAGGTACAGAGGTCTAGACATCTCCACACAAATTTCAGAATTTTTATCATCCCAGATTTCGAGTTACCAGATAAAGAACACAGGCTGCTCCAGAAATCAGCACAGCAGAGATAAGATAAAATGATACTTCTGCATTAAGATTTCATTCTAAATTTAAAGTTCCAATCTAAGGAAGTTGTGGACATGCCCACAAACTTCCAGCAATCAAGCAAAATACCAACTCAACCAAGTTCCCAAATCAAACATCTAATCAACCAAGTTCACAAGACCAACAAGACTAAATAAGGACACGAACTAACGACGTGATAATCTAGATCAAGGCACCTAACACCTATGGAGCGGTGTCAATCATGGTGAAGGAACGGCGCTTCTTCTTGTAGATGGAAGGCTGTCCCAGCTGTGCTCGAAGTTCATCCACTTGTTTCTGCAGACGTCTCTGCGCCCTCTGGGATGCACGCAGTTCTCCTTTGACCTCATCATCCACTCCCTGCATAGCGTGGACATGCTGCACCGTTGCCTCCAAGGTGGGGTCATTCTCTGGTGGAGCCAACACCTGCCAAACACCCTCATGATCATTTCGAGGAAGGAACCTGAAGCGATCCTCCCTCATGGCCTCGAAGCGACGACCATGGTAGTGGATGTAGGCATTCTGTGCCGCATCCTCCATGCCATCCAAAGCATGGGCTCTCCTGGCAGGGGCACTGTGGACAGTCTCCACCTCATGTCCATTGATGATATCATTCCATGCGGTGACCACCAGCTCTACCTTCCAGAAGGTAGCCTCCAGTGGGTGCTTGTACTCGGCGCAGTGGTAGCTGATGGAGGCGTGCAAGTCGGGGAAGTAGTCGTCCAGCACGTGGGTGAGGAGAGTGTGGTAGTAGGCTGTCTCTGGAGCTGGCTTGAAGTAGTACTTGCACTTCCAGCCAATCTCATCGTCCTCCACGGGGGCAGCTGGGGAGGGTGCAGGTGTAGGGGAAGTAGCCGTCGACTCCTCAGGTGTAGCTACCATAGGGTAGACGGGCACAGCGACTGGTGTAGGAGTAGGTGTAGGCGTCGGTGTAGCCATCTCCACGTCGTCGGAGATGATCACAATCTCCCTCTCTGCCGGTGGGGCACGCGGGGTGAACATGGCACGATAGCCGGCGGTGCTGAGTCGAGCAGTCTTCGGATTTTGAGACATCTATAGATTTAAAGTGAGATGAAATTAGAATCAACAATTTTAAATAATAGATTAAGGTATGAAAAGCATAAACGTTTTAATAAAATAACAAGGATAAGTCAGTAAGCAAGAAACCAGAGGAGCAAAGCTGCTAAAACGACCATTTTCTAACTAGGCTTGCGTCCTACAGTCAACCTAGCTCTGATACCAATTTGTCACACCCAATTTTAAGGATAAAATTGAATGCACAAAACTCGTGTGTGCCCAGGAATCAATCACACACACAAGCTGACAAATTACAATAGTATCATCACGGTGTCTCATACATCAGAGTTATAATAGAACTTAGTCTCATACATCACAGCGGAATAATAAAATAGAATGAACTCTCGTGGCCGTCATCACAGGGAAGGTCAACTGGTTGACCACAAGCCTAATAATCCTCTGGGAAATCCTCATACCCGTTGTCATCTGTTACCCATCCGGGATTTTTATCCAAGTAAAGAAAATAAACAAGTGTAAGTACATTCCGTATTTAGCAAGCTAGCATGGGGTTATGAAGCTCAAAAAGGATAGACTCTGGTTTACTGTAGTTAGCATTTTTAATAGGTCAAACTTTTATTCTCAAGTATTATCAAGTTATGCTTAAGCTCCCATTTAATTCCCATAAGAACATATGACGGGGTCAAGTTTACCATAATTCATCATAGAACAACTTAATTGATCATCATCAAGCATCCAATTATTCTGTGAGTTTTCCGGGCCGCTCGTAACCGTGAGCACGGCTGTTATAACAGTTTGTTACCCTCTACAGAGGTGGTGCACATTCACCGCGAGTCATGATCCCCATATGCCCGGGTTAATTACTCCCATGTCACTACCAAGGTGAGCGGGCAGGGTACACTATGAAGCCATTTCATAGGTTTCCCTAACAAGTTAGGGCCGCTAGGTTTCCTTGGCAGGCAGATGTAGGGACCCCCCTTTCCTATGGCACAAATCCATCGCGGCTATACTCATAGGAACAGAGGTAGCCCTATACCCAAAGTGGCAAGCCCCATTTGCGCCAAAAAGGTAACCTCTAACTAGTTAGGAAAGATCCTATTACTGAGCTAAAGTCAGAGCCATATGACTCTTCCGGTTGCACTGTCAGTCCCAGCTTTTGCCGACAGATAAGTCCTTATGGAGGGCCGAGAGCAACATGAACAAAGGTCATTTGCACTTTCGCCCTATGGAACAGTTGTTATAATTCACGTTACTCACTTCGTTCCATAGTATCATTCATCAATATGTATATCATGTTCAGTTAGAGCACTAGCCATCTACCCATATGCATTTAACCCATAGGAGACAAGAAACAGGATAACAATCACTAGGATGTCCTTACGGGTATCAAATTTAGACACATGCAAATGAGTAATTGATTAAAGTGAAATAGGACATCAAGGAAGGCCCATGTTATACTTGCCTTGGTTCACAAACTCGTGCTGGTCCTGCTGGTCGTCGAAGAGTTCTTGGTCTCCAACGTTTTCCTCACCGTCTGAACGCGACCAACACGGCAACATACAACATTCCAAAAGCATTCATGCAAAGCAAACACTCCTATCATTAGAATAGTACACCAACAGTATTGAAATCAAAATAAAATGTTTGTAAAACTAATCTACGTTTCGCTACGATCACGTCAACGCGAAGTTCACGAAAAACGGAGCTAAAATGTGAAAGTTATGATTAAAACGGGTTTTTCAATAGCCCTATATTTAATTAATTCTAATCATGAAATTAAAAAGTTCCAAACTTGACTAACAGTAGCTCCAACATGTAGCTTATGAAATTACGAAGCTAACGCGATTTGAATGGATCAATTCGGAGTTAAAACGACAATTATATAAGCGAAACAGTTCGAATGGCATTTCTATAAATACTGAAAGCATACTTTTGACTTAAACAGTGAGGTTTACGCTTTCTAAACAGGGTTACGCATTCGGGGAAATACGCTAAGGACGGCGGGTTCTATTACACGAAAACAGGAGGGCTCTTTAGCAATTTTACCCCCGAAGGGGTATCGGCCATCCAGGGCCGTTGATCAGACGATGAAGGGCTTGGATTAGATGAGGGGGGGAAAAGAAGAAAACGCCGGTGGGGAACAGTGCAGCCGCGGCGGCTCTACCATTGCCGGCGGCGTGGAGCTTCATGGCGCACGCGGATAAGGCTCAAATGACCACGAAACACGTGAATAAACACACGGGGGAAAAGAGGGGAGCAAAGCGAGCTCACCACGGCGAAAATCAAAGGCGGTGATGAAGCGAGGATGGCGGACCACGGTGAGCAGCGGACGGCGGCATTCTGTGAAGACCGACGACCAAGAGTTAGCGATTGAAGGGGAAAAACAAGAAGACAAAGGCGGCAAGTGGTTCGTTACATCACGGCAAAGCTCGGCTGAGGGCCAGACGCGACGGCGAGGCGACGGAAATGGCTGCACGCGCACGGTGGATCTGGCGAGTGCTGCGGCGGTTGTTGCGGCTTCTTCGGCCCGAGCAAGTGCGAAAGGAGGGCGGGGAAAAGGCAGCAGGGGTGCACGGAGGGTCTTGGCTCCCTTTTAACGAGGCCGTGGAGCGGGGCGACGCGCCCACGTCGTGAGGAGCGGGCACGGGGCGGCGGTTGCGCAGCGGCAGTTGCCTGACTGGGCGGGGCGTGCGGGAGGAGGTGGGGGAAAGAGCTGACAAGCGGGCCGTGGCTGCGCCCGGGGTTGGAAAGTTACCTTTAGTCCCGGTTGGAGCCACCAACCGGGACTAAATGTTCTCCCTTTATATATCGCCCATCTCCTTCTTCCTCTCCGAGCCCGAGCTCAGCACATTTTGAAGCTCACTGCCCGTGTTCTTGCTTCCTCCCTCCCTCCATTGTTCCTCCATCCATTCTTCGATTCCTCCGTCGATTTCTTCGATTCCTCCGTCGATTCTTCAGTTGTAAAGGTTACCAATCTCATACTCTCATTTTTCACCATTGTCTTATGCCATTTTGTTCACTATATATATATGGTTCTTTATTGTGGTTTTTTTCATTTGTAAGCAATTTGAGCTCAAAATCACTTCAAGCTTGCATATTTACATGAAAGAAGGTTAAAGTATATATAAATATAAACTTAGAAAATAGTTAGAAAATTATAGCAAATCCGTACTAGTTGAACTTGCGGACCGTGTTCAGCTCGGCGAGCATGTTCTCTGCCGAGCGGTAACGGACGTCAAGGAGGAGCTTTGATTCTACGAGGGAGAGCGGCAACGGTCGTGGAAGACCGTGTTCCCTTCCTCGTAGAATCGGAGCTCTTCCGTGGCCAAGTATGGTGTCGTCCGGTGGAGAAATGCTCGCCGAGATGATCACGTAAGCAACTTCAACTAGTACGGATGATTATTTATTCACATGTCCCGATATCATCGCAGTAGTCTGTCAATCACCATACCCAAACATAGTATATATATAAATATAAACTTAGAAAATAGTTAGAAAATTATAGAAAATCCGTACTAGTTGAACTTGCGGACCGTGTTCATCTCGGTGAGCATGTTCTCTGCCGAGCGGTAACGGACGTCAAGGAGGAGCTTTGATTCTACGAGGGAGAGCGACAATGGTCGTGGAAGACCGTGTTCCCTTCCTCGTAGAATCGGAGCTCTTCCTTGACCAAGTACGGTGCCATCCGGTGGAGAAATGCTCGCCGAGATGATCACATAAGCAAGGTCAACTAGTACGGATGGTTATTTATTCACATGTCCCGATATCGTCGCAGTAGTCTGTCAATCACCATACCTAAACGTAGTATATATAAATATAAACTTAGAAAATAGTTAGAAAATTATAGAAAATCTGTACTAGTTGAACTTGCGGACCGTGTTCATCTCGGCGAGCATGTTCTCTACCGAGCGGTAACGGATATCAAGGAGGAGCTTTGATTCTACGAGGGAGAGCGACAACGGTCGTGGAAGACCGTGTTCCCTTCCTCGTAGAATCGGAGCTCTTCCTTGACCAAGTACGGTGCCGTCCGGTAGAGAAATGCTCGCCGAGATGATCACGTAAGCAAGGTCAACTAGTACGGATGGTTATTTATTAAAACATGTTTTTGAGCTATAATGTATTAAAAAATGAGTATAGAGATCTAGATAATTTTATAGTTTCTTAATTTTATTTGTTTATAAAAGGAGAAATTTATAGTGTATTAAAAATGAGTATAGAGAGTAGATGGCAACTGCTTCCGGGTCCTCGGCCTCTCATAGGTTTCCAAAGCGACTTAGGCTGGGCCTCCCTCTCATTCCATACGGCAAGTGTCATGATGAGACGAAGATTGTGATGGAGTACCGAGTGAAGAAGGAGGGTCCCAACAAGGATCGTATCTTCTACAAGTGTCCGGATCGCAATGTGAGTTATTTTATCGTATTTAATGATTATGGTTAGTTTATACCTATTTTCATGATGGTTGTGATTAAAGTTCTAATTTTTTATTTTAATTTCAGTGGGATGGCAGTGGACGATGTTCAGGCTTCTACTGGGAGGAAGAGTATGTTGAACTCGTGCAAAAATATCTTGCACAACATGCAGATACGGCGGCTAATGAGGCAGTGATCCAGTCGAAGAAGCCCAAAGATGTTGCACAATCGGGGTATCTGTTTGTTTTAGTTGAGATTGGTCGCGAAATCCTTATGCTCCTGAAATGTATTTTAGCTTTAGTTCTTTTAGTGGTAGTTGGGATTGTCTACATTGTAGCGATGCTTTCATAAATTTGTATCTTTTGTGGTGGCACGCATGTTGTATAAATAATTAATTATGATCTAGGTTTTAATATGGTATTTATGTCATGTAATGCAGATGAGCCGTCATTGGATGTATAATGCTGATCGCCGCTCCCAAGAGTTCATTGACGGCGTGCATTCTTTGTTATGTGCGGCCGAGGCAAACAAACGCGATGGTTTCATGTGCTGCCCATGTGCCATATGTAAGAATACGGTGGAATATCCTTGCTCAAGGACTCTTCATTCACACTTGTTCAAGTCGGGTTTCATGCCAAACTATATTTGTTGGACAAAGCACGGAGAAACCGGTGTTGTAATGGAAGAAGGTGAAGAAGAACAATGGGACGACAATGATATTATTCCTGATGGTGCGTGCTTCAATGATACTGCAATGGGAGAAGCTGAAGAAGAGGTAGCCGTAGAAGATGAGCCGGCTGATGATCTTTCTCAGGTCATTCGTGACGCACAAAGAGAATGTGAAAGTGAAAAGGAGAAGATCAAGTTCGAGCGGATGCTAGAAGATCACAAGAAATTGTTGTACCCAACTTGTGATGCAGGGCAGAAAAAGTTGGGAACCACACTAGAATTGCTGCAATGGAAGGCAAAGAATGGTGTATTTGACAAGAGATTTGGAGAGTTACTAAAAATCCAAAAGAAGATGCTTCCGAAGGACAATGAATTGTCTGCCACTACCTACGAAGCAAAACAAGTTGTCTGTCCTATGGGGCTAGAAATAGAGAAGATACATGCATGTCCTAATGACTGCATCCTGTACCATGGCAAAGAGTACGAGAAATTGGATGCATGCCCGGTATGCCATGCGTCGCGGTATAAGATCAGGCGAGATGACCCTGGTGATGTTGAGGGCGAACATCCACAGAAGAAAATCCCTACCAAGGTTATGTGGTATGCTCCTATAATACCACGCTTAAAACGACTGTTCAGAAACAAAGAACATGCAAAATTGTTGCAATGGCACAAAGAAGACCGTAAGGTAGACAATATGTTGAGACACCCTTTTGATGGGTCCCAGTGGAGAGCAATCGACAGAGAATTCCTAGAGTTTGCAAATGACGCAAGAAACTTAAGGTTTGCTTTAAGTACAGATGGTATCAATCCTTTTGGAGAGCAGAACAGTAGTCATAGCACTTGGCCTGTTACTCTAAGTATCTACAACATTCCTCCTTGGTTATGCATGAAGCGGAAGTTCATTATGATGCCTGTGCTCATCTAAGGCCCGAAGCAACCTGGCAATGGCATCGATGTGTACGTGAGACCACTTATTGACGAACTTCTCATTTTGTGGAATAAAGAAGGTGTACGTGTGTGGGATGAGTACAAACAGGAACACTTTGATCTGCGAGCATTGTTGTTTGTAACAATCAATGATTGGCCTGCTCTAAGTAATCTTTTAGGACAGTCAAACAAGGGATATAATGCATGCACACACTGCTTCGGTGATATTAGAGGTGTATTCTTGAAAAAATGTCGAAAGGTCGTGTACCTTGGCCATCGTCGATTTCTTCCTGCAAATCACCCCGTAAGAAAGAAAGGCAAGCATTTTAAAGGGAAGGCAGACCACCTGACCAAGCCTCGCAACTGAACCGGTGAGGATGTACTCGATATGGTCAATGATGTGAAAGTCGTCTTTGGAAAAGGACATGGAAGCCAACCTGTTCCGAACGACGCTAACGGTCACGCACCCATGTAGAAGAAGAAGTCCATATTTTGGGACCTACCCTATTGGCAAGTCCTAGAGGTCCGCAGCTCGATCGACGTGATGCACCTGACGAAGAATCTTTGTGTGAACCTGCTAGGCTTTATGGGTGTGTATGGAAAGCCTAAGGACACATTTGAAGCACAACAGGACCTGTGTTGTTTGAGAGAAAGAGACAACCTGCATCCAGAGAAGACAGATGATGGACGCCATTACTTACGTCCTGCTAGCTACACTCTAAGCAAAGAGGAGAAGGAAATCATGTTTGAATGCTTAAACAACATCAAGGTACCATCTAGATTCTCCTCGAATATAAAGGGTATTATAAATGTGCCAGAGAAGAAATTATGTAACTTAAAGTCCCATGACTGTCACGTTCTCATGACGCAATTACTTCTAGTTGCATTAAGAGGAATTCTACCTCCAAATGTACGTCTAGCCACCGTGAAGCTATGTGCATTCCTCAATGCAATTTCTCAGAAGGCAATTGATCCAACTGATCTAGCTAAACTATAGAATGATGTGGTTCAATGTCTCGTTAGCTTTGAGTTGGTGTTCCCTCCTTCCTTCTTTGATATTATGACACACCTCCTAGTTCACCTAGTCAAGGAGATTTTCACTCTCGGTCCTATGTTCCTACACAACATGTTCCCCTTAGAGAGATTCATGGGAGTCCTGAAGAAATATGTTCACAACCATGCTCGCTCAGAAGGAAGCATCGCCAAGGGCTATGAAACAGAAGAGGTCATTGAGTTCTGTGTTGACTTTATTCCTGACCTTGACTCGATTGATGTTCCTGAATCGAGACATGAGGGGAGACTAAGCGGAAAGGGGACACTAGGGAGGAAAACATATATTGGTACGGATGATGATTATTTCAATAAAGCGCACTACACAGTTCTACAGAACTCCTCTTTGGTAGATCCGTATATTGAGACACACAAGGATCTCTTACGATCCGAGTTTCCAGGGAAGACTGAAGCTTGGATTACGTGTAAGCACATGGAAACTTTCGGCGGTTGGTTGCGAAAAAAATATCAAGGTGATGAGAGCATCCATGAGCAACTGTATTTATTGGCTATGCAATCATCATGGCATATCGTCACATACAAAGGGTACGAGATAAATGGGAACATATTCTACACAGTAGCCCAAGATAAAAGGAGTACCAACCAAAATAGTGGTGTCCGCATAGATGCCACAGACCCGAATGGGAATAAGCAGACATATTATGGACACATAGATGAAATATGGGAACTAGAATATGCACCTACTTTGAAGATCCCATTGTTCAAGTGCCAATGGGTCAAGGTGACCAGAGGCGGGGTAACAGTAGACAACGAGTATGGAATGACAACAGTAGACCTTAGTAATATTAGGTACAAAGATGAACCATTCGTCCTTGCCAAGGATGTGAATCAGGTGTTCTATGTCAATGATATGTCTACCAAACCAAAAGAGGGAAAAACGATAATGACTCAACCAAAGAGCCAAAGCGCCACATAGTTCTTTCAGGGAAAAGAGTCATCGTGGGAATTGAGGACAAGTCGGACATGTCAGAAGATTATGAAAAGGATGACCGAATTCCGCCATTCAAAGTGAACAAAGACCCTAGCATCTTGGTAAATGATGAGGACACTCCATGGTTACGACGCAATCATAACCAAGGGACATACGTAAAGAAGAAGTTCACTGTTGTGCCCACCTGATGATATAGTGATTTAATGTAGTGTGTGTTTGAGATATTATGTAATAATTATGAATTTAGATGTTTATTATGTCATGTTTCAAATTAAATCAATGTTTGATTTGGTGGGATTTCTCTCTCAAAAAGGTAAATTAGGATATTGAGTGATGAAGAATTAAAATATTAACGTTAAAATGATGTGAAAACAAATTTCCTGTCCAAAACCAATAGTTTTAATAATTTTAATTAAACACTACATTTTTGCATTAACAAAATAATAAATATTAGTTATATTATGTTTTATAATTGTAACAAAAAATAAAAAAAGTTAGGTTATAGATTTTTCCTATGTGCAATAAAGAAAAAGAAAATCCATATTTTTAACAAAATAATTTTTTGCCTTTTATTTAATTGACTATGTATTTAACAAAAACTATTGCATTTCTATTGTATTTAACAAGACTATTGCTTAAAACAGGCGAAAAACAAAACTGCAGGCCACCTTTACTCCGGGTGGGAAGCCCACCCGGGAGTAAAGGTGGGCTGCAGTTTCGTGGCCCACCAAAAAAAACCCTTTACTCCCGGTGCGTGTTACCAACCGGGAGTAAAGGTAAGGTACCTTTACTCCCGGTTGGTAACTCGCACCGGGAGTAAAGACCCTTTACTCCCGGCTGGTGGCTGGCACCGGGAGTAATTCTCTCTGGTATATAACCGCCAGCGCCTGGCGCAGATCGATCCGCTCGTCTTCTTCCTCATCGAACACTGCCGCCCTCTTCTTCCTCGCGCCGTCGTCCGTTCGCCTTCTGTGACACCGCCGCCCTCTTCTTCCTCGTGTGGCCTCCACTGCGCGCACCCGTGCCCTTCCTCCGCGTGCGCCCGTGCCCCTCTTCCGCGTGCGCCCGTGGCCCTCCACCGCGCCCTCCTCCGTGCGTGTCCGAGGCCCTCCACTACCGAGCTCGAGGTGATCAGTTCGTCTCTCTGTACATTCTCAAATGGTGGCCGGAAAACTTCAAAAAATGTTATATTTTGCTGTGATACCGAATAGATCTGAAACGTAGAAATTTGTTCTCCTGAACTGAAAACATTTCTCTTTTGAAAGTAGAACATTGTTTCATGAATCTAGAACATTGCCTTTGCTCAATACAAGAATTTTTTCTATCTTCATAGATCAATGTTTGTTAACAAAATTTTATCCAAATATATTCATGTAGGGTCTTTTTTTTAAGGATTTGTTGTAGGATATATAATGGTCAAATAGGAACTCAATTTGGATACCCAGTTTATAAACTAAGCATTTTTTAGTTTATAAAAAATATCACATGTGATGATGTAAGCAGTTTTGGTTGGACTTGCATGCATGGCTACAGACAATTTGGGCCACAAGAAAGAAAAGTCCAAAAAGAAGATAAATTCTTATCATTTCGGAAATAGTAATGGTTATATTAGCAATAAGACACATATACTTACATTTCATAATGACTTATACTTACATTATCAGCATAGAATTTTCTCATATGATGAATGACTACATGGTTCACATGGTACATAGGATCACAACATCACGCACCGACACCGCCCTGGCCCGCCTCACGTCGTCGTTGTCAGCACACCAGCCCGCCTCACGTCATTGTCATCAGCACACCAGCCACCACACCGACACATATATATGTCATTTGCATTCATATGCATGTATATATACGTCGCGGAGCACCGCCGCCCTCGTTCGCCCATGCGTTTCTATGTATACGGCGGAGCACCGCCGCCCTCGTTCACCCATGTGTATAGACATATATACGGCGGAGTGGAGCACCGCCACTCTTGTCACACCGCCCTCTCTCGCGGCCTAGTCGATCAACATTCGTATTATCGTTATCATTAACGCTAAACAATCACACCAGGGTGAACCGTGCTGTTGATGTCACCGACGTGGTTCGGCCTAGTCACCGACGTAATTCGCCCTCGGCCATTTATGTATAGCCCTAATTCGCCCTAGTACCGACGCAGTTCGCCCTAGTGTGGCGAATTGTGTCCGTGACCGAGGGGCAAGATTTAATAATGCATATTGTTCATAGATTTTACGCATGTAAGCAAAGATTTGACGTACTATATATTGGTTTTGTTTTTTGAAGCTAGATGGCCGACCCGAGAAACATGGATGAGGAGTTGATGATGAATTTGTTCAACACTGGCACTCAAGTTGTCGGCGATGATGGTGCTAAAAATAACGTGCAAGAGGATGTAGATGACGGGAGTCAGTACTTAGCTCTTGAACAAAATGAGCAACAACATATTGGCCAAGTATATATTTTTTATTATTAGCTATATATATTATCATATGTCTTATGTGTGCTCATGACATTAAAAATAATGTTTATGTTTTGTAGCCCTCTGGATCGACATCAACAACTACAACGAAGAGTAAAAATGTTCGAGGTCCCAAAAAGCCATTGGAGGGCCGCTTCATCATCTCGGAGTTCAATGTGGATACAGGAGAACCGGGGGGGGCGAATAAAATGAAATTTGTGCACCACTGTGGTTACCTTGTATGGGACCGGCTCCCGATTAGTACCCGTGAATGGAAGAAGAAGACCAATGCTCCTCATATCAGTTTTGTCTCCGATTGTGACAAGACATTAATTTGGAAAGATGTCTTGGTACATTTCATGCTCCAAACAGATGGTTATGATGATAGAATAGATGGTGATGAATTGAAGGAGCGAGTTAGGGATTGGGCAATGAAGAAGATGGCCACCTAGTTTTAGACTTGGAAGAAACACCTATACACGACGTATGTCAAGAAGAACATAGCACTAGATTTTACTGTCCCAGGCCCGATCTCAAAGCAGAGGCCCTATTGGGATGAGTTTGTACAGTATAAGACTTCGGAAGAGGGTGTGAGTCGGGTGATAAAGAACCAATGTAATGCCCAACAGAAGACATACCACCATAACTTGGGATCAGGTGGCTACCCGACTGCCATTAAGAAGTGGAACAAAATGGAAGCAGACCTTCTTGCCAAGGGTATCAGACTAGAATCACTTGAGTGGGGAGAATGTGCAAAGAATTGGTTTTTCGCTCATGGGGGAACACTAGACCAGGAGACAGGGAAGTGCGTTTATGGCGCAAGACTGCAAGAAGCAGCAGAAAGATTGTTTTATGCTCAAAGAGCTACTACTAGTGGTGTGTTCAGGCCCAACAGAGAGAAGGATGAGCTGACATACGCTATCGGGACTATTGAACATGGTGGCCGAACTAGATGCAAAGGAAGTGTCTCATGGGAGCATGGATTCCCTCAGGACAGACCTTTCTACAGAAGCCGCTAGAGAAAGAAGGAAGAAGAGGCACAGCGGCTCCAGAGATTGGAGGAAGCGGTGCGTGAAGCACAGGAGCGGGAAAAAAACCTTGAAGTGAGAATGCAGGAGAAAATTAGAAGGCAAGTGCAAATAGCAGTGAGTGCAAGCAAGCAGGCATCAGAGCCAGGAATCAACATTAGCCAATCTGTTCAATTGAAAAGCAGCTATGCTTCCACGAAGATACCAAATCAAGGGGACACAGGACTGTGCTTCCCTGTGGATGACGTCACTGAACCTTGTACAACGTGTGAGCTACACATTCTGAAGGGGAATTCCACAATCAAGGTGGCTATCGGTCTTGCTAATCCTATCGACTGAACCAAGACACCAAGGATTCATGGGAATATAATCCAAGAAGGATATGCTACCATCTCGGTAGATAAAGCTAAAAAAGGTTTTAGTGATTTGCCTCTTGACATTCCTAGAGGTGATGGTGAGAAGACTCTAGGAGAAGCGGAGAAGACATTCATTCTATGGCGTAAGCGCTACATCATCATTCCAGGGATGTCGGCTCCACCGCCTCCTGAACTACCTCACCATAGGTACGTGCGCATGAAAACAATACATCATTAATTTGTATTGGCTTATATAATTAACAATCTGCTCATAATAATATGTCATTCCTTTTTTGTAGCAGATCCTCCCCCAACCTAAATCCAATTGTTCAATCGCCAGATCATCATAGTGTTCTATACAATGACATTGTGTTGGAAGGCGAGACTACATCCACACCATCTCCAAGGAGGTCTCCAACGCCGTAGCCGCCACCTCCAAGGAGGTCTCCAATGCCTCCCCCGCCCCCGCCTACCAAGAAGCCTAGCAAGAGGCCAGCCCCTCAAATAAAGAACCAGTCCCCGCCTGCAAAGAAAGCCACCGTGAAACCAAGGGCTATTCCCAAAATAATATCTGAAGAGAAGGAAGAAGGAACTGATGCATATAAAAAAGATATGTCTAGATTCTATGACAAACTTAAAAAGAATCAAGAAGCAAGAGAAACCCGGAGAAACTGTACTTCTTCGTAGCTCCAGATATTCTAAGAAAAAGGGTGGCTTTTTACCAGCAACAACAGCGGGAATCTCATAAGCCGTCTAAATAAACGTTATCGGACTATGACCACACTCTCACCAAGTCAATTGAGGCGGCACAGAAAAAGAAGCGGGCAGGGAAAGGAGTTTCCCAACTCGGACAACAAGCGCACCAATCAGTCCCCCCGCTAGTTGTTGGTAATGAATATGGTTCGAATTTAGGATTAATGCATCAGGCAAACATACCTCCGGATATCGATTTGGATCACCTTGGTGAATTTATTGATGAGACCGGTCTCGACCTTTACCAGATGTTTGGTGATGGAAACATTAAGAGTGCGGCGGAGGTTGATATTTGGAAGAAAAAATTTGTACTAGGCCAGAGTCTATACAACCCTCAAGCCTTATCTGATCTGGGGACGCAAATGTACCTGCTAAACAAGTGGTACATGCAGGCGTCTACCGGTGGAGACTTCTGCGTTGGTATCAGAATTAGAGACGAACATTGGTTCCGTGGCGATGATGTTATGTATGTTGACTTTGCAGAATTTCATCAACAATGCCACCTGACCTCTTTGGACAAAGTTATCATTAGCTGCTATTGTCTGTAAGTAATAATTCTTTTGATCTATTATTAAACTCATCATATGTGGGTATATGCATATAAATTATCCTAACAAGTACTATATATATGTAGATTTACAATGACAGAGCTCAGAAAGGAAGGCTACAATGAAATAGGTTTTGTTGATCCCCATATAGTATTCAAAGACCCAATTACTCCAAAGACTAATTGGAAGTCTGAGTCAGAGAGTAACCTCATGAACTTCTTAGTGAACCAACGCCACAAGAAGGATATACTCTTTCCCTATAACTTCAAGTGAGTGTTAATAATGTCGATCATCCTTAATGGCTCATATGTTGATTCTAGTTAACTAATGAGTGTTATGCATTATATCCTATAAACACATGCAGCAATCACTGGATATTGATGGACATCGATCTGGTGAAAAGTCACTTGATAATCTATGACTCGATGAGAAAACCACAACAAGACTACCAAGATATGATAGATATTATTCAGAGGTAATTTCGGGATCTCTAGCAACTATATATACACAAAAACATGATGATTAACTATATCTGATGACGTGGCAAATTTTTTATTGGGCAGTGTTTGGAAAACCTTTATTGAGAAGCAACACATGGAAAAATGCAAAGCGCCACTGAATGTAATCCCTTTGAAAGTAAGTCCCCTGAATCGCATCATCTTTATTAATTAAACATATAGCTTTCACCGGATCACCAGATTGGATGACAAATCTTTTTCTCATAAAGTGGTGTCTGAGGCAGGAATAGGGGAACAACTACTGTGGTTACTATGTTTGCAAGTTTATCAAGGTGGTCTCCCAAAGAACTCCTATAGAGAGACTCAAAGTACGTTAAAAATACACTATATATTCATTTAATTATTATTATTGATTGTGTTACTATGTCTTTATATATATATATATATGTGCATATATTAATTTATTTTCCTTTAATTCAAACCTGTAGATTCGATGGTTGGAGGAAAAGGTCATACGGCAAGACCAAATCAAAGCAATTCAAAAGTCTATAGCCAAATTTTTTAATGAGCAGGTCATCGATTCCAAGGGCGAGTTCTACTTCGACCCAACACTGCCATGGAAACCAAGCTAGAGGATGAGAGGAAACTTGTTATATCACAACAACTGTAATGCAATCTTTTTGTAATATATGCACATGAAATAATATAATGTAAAATACACATATGCATGCATGCATGTAAATATATATATGATGCATGCATGCATATATATATATATATATATATATATATATATATATATATATATATATATATATATATATATATTTTCTATGCTTGAATTGTGTGATTTAATACGTTCATTGTGCTTGAACCGAAACATACTATACGCGCGTATAAATGTATAATTAGCAGCGTACAATACGACTTCGAAAACATATTTTGAAAAGAAAAGAAAAAAGGAATAAAACCTTTAGTCCCGGTTCATATTACCAACCAAGACTAAAGGTGCCGGCCATCGTGGCATGTCAGGAGGCACCTTTAGTCCCGGTTGATAATACGAACCGGGACTAAAGGTTCTCCTTTAGTCCCGGTTCCTGACCCGAGACTAAAGGACCCCCTTTAGTCCCGGATGCTTGCTCCCGGGTGGGGAACCGGGACTAGAGGGGATTCCCCATCAGGAGTAAAGCTCTGTTCTCTACCAGTGGAACTATTCAAAAAGCAATGCAAAAATCACCTTTGCAAAAGGGAGATAGCTAGGAACCGGACGTCTGATTCTGCATCATCATAGTCCATCCTGTTGGTGTTCCACGAGTATTATGGAGCAGTTCATCTTGCCTCTTTGACTCTGAAAGTGTGTTGATCCCAAAATCCGGCACGTTGAAGTTCTAGGTGATTTAATAAGACAACCAGTTAGAAGGGCTCAATAAGCAACACCGTCATTCATCATTAAAAGGTACAAAGAAGATGAAAGCGGGATATAGGAAAATTGAATGCACTGTTTCTGTAAAGTCATCACTGTTTTTTAAGGCTCGAGAGAATGCTATTGTGATTTCTAAGAATCCAAGGTACAATACAATAGTAGTGGCAATAGTTGACGTGGTATTATGAAATCTAAGACAATGGGCATAACGGGTGAGCAACGGCATCCATGCATGGCAACCAGCAGAAGATGTGTTTTTTTTCGCGCTCTAGAGAATGCTATTGTGATTTCTAAGAATCCAAGGTACAAGACAATAGTAGTAGCTAGTTGACATGGTATTATGAAATCTAAGACAATGAGCATAACTGCGAGCAACGGCATCCATGCATGGCAACCAGCAGAAGATGCAAATTCTCAGCCTTCAAATATTCACTCGTTCACCCACAAGAATTTCAATGAAAATAGTAAGCCGACATTATTTAGGTAGTAAGGATAGATTATGGCATGGCCGGGTACGAGGTGTGGTACACATATTTGCCAGGTGACCAATGATAGGAAGACTACATTGGAAAAAAAAAGCGGGTGACAACAGTATTTGGACAGCCATGTACATATACGAAGGACGATAAAGCACCAAATAAATAGACCGAAGGAAGTGGCAAGCGCAAAGGTGGAACCATGGGAGCAGGAACACTCAACTGAAGAAAATCTTTATATAACTGAAAGAACCATCTACAGTGCATAGAAAACCAACAACTGAAGACAGTGAACAATAATAAATATATAGCATGGAAAAGGACAATGCATGTAGGAAGCTGCAGTACATTTCAGAAAAAGCCAAACCATATTGACAACTGATGACATTGCAATTGTTTGGGTCAATTGGTGATCAGAGGTCTAGTCAGGAGAACACCAAAAGTAAAGCAAAAGAAGGGTCATAGTGTTGGTATGAACATTCACTTTTTAATGTTCATATATAGATCCATATAGCATGTAAAGAATTAGATCCAAGTGGAAGAAAACTATTCATAACAATATAACTTCCTCCGATAACATTAACGCTCACTAAGGTCTAGTAACTAAGAATTCAATATCTGCGGCACTACCACCATGACTTTTAAGGTGGGCAAGGAATAGGTTATACCTTCACCTTGAAGCACCTAAGTGTCGAAATCTAAACATTTATATGGTCGATAAATTAATAGAGCCGTACACCAGCACTATTTTTTCTCAATAAATAGCTACATGAACAACTGATTTGGTCTTTGTTTACAGGCATATCATAATATAATACCAAGGGTAGTTTACTGTGTTACCTGATATACAACCTGACAGTCAGAGGCATGATTTGGCATGGTCGCAGTGTAGCTAAAATAATCAAGCTTGAGACCAAAGAGAAAATAAGTTTCCAAATAGCGAAACCTCCTAGAATCTTTTTCCCAGTGTTGAACAAGCAAGACATCACTATATTGTTATGTGGGCTAGCTTGCTCTGCTCCAGCCTGTCGTCCATCATGTATATACCCAATGGAACAAGCAAATAAGCAAAGGATCAAAATCAACAGGATGGCATGAGTATACACAACAAAGCAGCTCAAGTTGGGGGCCTTGCCTGCAGCCGTGGGAGGAATCCATGAAGTTGCCTCGTGAAGGCACAGAGCACAGAGACGACCATACTGCACAACCAGAAGGGAGGTTGGGTGCGCATCAATCTGGTACCTGGTTGCCGTGGCCTGCAGGCTGAGGAACCGGTCCTGTCGTTGGAGCTGCCCTCACAGCAACCGGGGAAGACCGGGCGGCCGCCGACGCCGGGGCCGGGGCCAGAGCACAGACCGCGTGCGCCGCACAGAGGCAAGCGCCATCTGAGTATTAATTTACTACCGGAGATTGTTTGTCTGTCAGTATACAAGCTGCTGGCAGCAGTAAAGAAATATCTTTCTCATTGGACAATAATTGTCAAATACATTAAGTTCTCCATCATGATTGGACAATAATTGTCTCTCAGTACCTATTGATCCAACATGTCTGCCTCATTGAGTTCTCAACGCATTGATGGTTATCCCTTGGACCAGGCTGCAGTACAGAGGCCTTGTTTAGATTGCAAGTTTTTTCACTCTTTTTCCATTACATCAAATTTTTGGACATATGCATGGAGTATTAAATGTAGATAAAAAATAACTAATTACACAGTTTGATTGTAAATTACGAGACGAATCTTTTGAGCCTAGTTACATCATGATTGGACAATAATTGTCAAATACAAACGAAAGTGCTACAGTGCCAAATACTGATTCCTAACCTCAATCTAAACATGGCCTGAGATTTGAAATTGCAAGTTAATAAAACACAAATAAATCGATGAATAAAATTTCAGAGTCAAAGGAACGACAAATCAAGCATTAACTCTCTTATTAAAACGGCAATAAGAATCTGTCCACCATTTGACAGAGCCGACTGTAAAAACAAGCCGACTGTCTCCTAAAGTAACATTTGGCCTTGCTTACTCGATTCTAAGCAAATTGACTTAACCAACAAATTCAAAAAGAATTGTCTACTAATCTTACCTCCTATGAGTATAGAATAGTATCTGGACCTACCTAACCTCCTCCATAAATTTCTTGTGCTTAATAAGAACTGAAAATTATTAAACAAATATGATCATCGGGTAGGTAGTACCAACAACGGAATTCTGCCTGATGTCTTCCAGTGACGACGAAGGGTTACACACGCAAACTGGACATGGAGGTTTTGACCCTAACAAATGATGAATGCAGTATGGCCAAGACCATCACTGGCAATGACTACTCAAGGTGAAAAGAAAAAAAATCCGGTGATACAGAAACTTTTTACAAAACACCAAGGTTGACCATCAAACACAGAATAGATTCAGAGCTCGTGGGGATCCCAACTAACCTACTTGAGAGAGATGGGGAAGGTGAATTTCCCTGACGCCTCTGGGACGCGCACGATCTCATTCACGGTGGCCCTCCAGCAGCGGCAGACGCTGGCGCACGCTGCGGCTGCCCGTCCACCGCGCCTCCTCCTCGTCGACACTGGCTAGCACCATCCGCAGGCAGGCCGGGCGGGCGCGTGCGGCGGTGGCGGCAGCGCACCCAGCTGCGGGCGGGCGCGGGTGCCAGCGGGCTCTTGAGGCGGCGGCGGCGGTGGATGCGGAGCCTGGTGGACGGGAGCGAGGTTTCTTTCCCACCGAGTGAGGTTTGTTTTCTTTTGATTTTGGTCGCAAGGGAGCCGGGGGGAGGACGAGAGCGAGGTTTATTTCCTACCGAGAGTGAGGTTTTCTTCCTGCCGGGTAGACATGGTGTCGCACGACCTATCGTCCTACCCGGGGTAGATGTCGTAGGAATTTTTTAGTTGTAGAGAAGAGATACTGACATTATTTACAAGAATTTTCAATATTAACTTTTAGGCTCGTCCTGCGCTCCTTATGCCGGCGTTCGCCACTCCTGCGATTGCCGGACGATCCAGCATCGGCCTGTAGGCCTATTCCAGCTAGGATGCACTGTCCTTTGTTCACGGAGGACGCCACCAGAGATTTGACGTTGGCGATGGTGTGGGCACAGCACCCAAAGACCGGCGGCACTGAACGATGAGAGAGTGCTTTGCTGAAGACGAAGAACGACGAAGATGTTCTGGCCCGCGTGCACGGCCTCACGACAGCGACTTTATTTGAACCCTGTGAAGGTAGGAACTTGTGATCTCCAAAAGCATCCAATACGTATCAAATCTTCATCTCGATCTACTCGAAACGTAAAACTCAGTAAATCACTAAGATAAAACAAGTTGGGATCATATCAAACACACTGTGAATTGGACCAGCCGATGCTGCTCATCCGCCAAAATATATATCTGCCAGCACGCTTGTTCCAACAGTGGGCGTGTGCGGCCAGAGTCGCCATGACGATGAACCTGCCAAACAGGCAATCTGAATCGCGTGGAGGCGCGCACCTGGCCATCGTCGGCTGAAGCAGCGTGGGAGGGGGCTCCGCCGAGATGAGTGGAGGCACCACCGACGAGATGGTGGAATCAGCGCCGCCGCCTCTGGAGATAGGAAGGCCCGCCGCCGGATGCAGGGGTCTCCGATGCCGAATCACCTTTGAGGAAGGGGCGCCGTGGATCCCATGGGGATGGCGCGCTCCGCCCGTCGGGGAAGGATCAGATCGACGTGCCGTCGCAGTGTCCCGTACTCCTGTGTGGTGGAAAGTCTCCAGCAGCGAAGAAACATAGCATGTTTTTGTGGCCGGATTTTTGGGCGGCGAACCAAGCAGGTGTTCTCGTGGCCGGTGGAAGGAAAGAGAAAAAATTGGGGGATTAAATCAATGCATGCATTAGTTCTCGTGTCAGCTCGGGTAGCGACTTTTATAGAGAATCCTGCGTACGCAGAGAAGCGTTTTCTTCGGGTGAAACTGTCTGGGGAGATGATAGAGCATGAGTCCTATGTGTGTGGCCGGGGATAGAGGGAGAAGACCGGATAGTCTAGTTATGAAGCGAGTCAGTGATGCATATGGTGAGTACCAAGTAGAACTGACACAAGCATAGTCGTACGACCGGCTGAAGCTTTGGTCTTGCCAGCAAAAGATCCTGAGAATTACACGCATACTCATAATCCGCATATACCTAATCACGCACTTAATAATAATCACGCACGCATCCTGCATCCACCACAAGTGTTCTAAATAGTGCTCGAATAGTGAGGAAGTTTGGGTGCCTAAGCCACTCCCAGGTGAGTGCTCGTGCAATGTTCATATTCCGAATTTAAATAATAGCGAGTATTTTGAATAGTGCCACGAATTTAAATAATAGCCGTTGAACTTGAATAGTGTTGTGAATAGTAACTAGAAAAAAATTTAAATTTGAATTTTGAGTTCGAGTTTTTTTCAGCGTAATTGACCTCCCTGTAGCAGTAGTATCAGAGCCTGGTTATTAAAATTTGTATTTGAGGGATTTACTAAAATTTAGTGATAGGCTACATTATATAAATTTAAAAGTTAATATAAGTAAGTTTGTTAATACAGCCTCAATTAAATACTTTAATGGAAACTCTAGATGGCAAGATCCAATATTATGAACAAAAGTTAAAGAAGATACCTAAGAATATAATACCTCCATGTTATGTGAATGGCCTGCAATCCGAGAGAAAGAAGTATATTTTATTAGCAAATTGGCTAAACTAAAAAACATAAGCGAAGATAGAAAGTTAAAGGTTAAAAGTTTCAAAACTCCTATGATAAAGAAACAAGAATCTGAGATAAACGAGAATGATAAGGAGAGAAATAAAGCCAAAGAAGTTTTGATGAAAAATAAATATGCTATAAATGAAGAAGAGCAGTGGGAAATTAATGAAAAGATTTTATTAGAAAGTTACAAAGAAGAAGAAAATAATACACAAAGTTACCAATATTTTATAGATTCTTTAGATGATAAAGAGTTACGCAATTTAGATAACACCATGGAAGGATTAGATATAATATCTAAAAATATTAATAGTTCAATAAAAGCAAAAACTAAATTAATGGATCAAGGAAACTGTGATCATGATTGGATAAAAGAAAGAAGTGATTATAATATAAAATGTGCTTTTTGTATATATTACCCTAGTCAGGAAAATAGATTTACATGCAGCATATGTTTAAAGCAAGCATGTTCCTCATGTTTAAGAACTAATAACCAAAAATAGAGACAAGAAGTAGAACTAGAACCAGAAGATAAAATATTAGTAAGTTGAGTTAGAAACTTAGAAAGTAGAATAAATAATTTAGAAACAGGACTAGAAGAGCTAAGAAGTAAGATAGAACTCAATGAAGTAAATAAGCCCGAAGAAAATGATAGAGGCATTACCGAGTTAAAGGATCAAGCAATATTAAATAGAAAAAATGATAAAGCAATACAATAAAAAAAAGCCATAATAAACTTTGATAGCACATATATAGTAAGATTACCATTTAAAGAAATTATATGAATAAGAGTACCTGTAAAGGTAAATTTAATGCCTAACATCTCCTATAAAATATTAGCGTTAGTAGATACCGGTTGTACAAAAAATATTATACATGATAAATATTTTCAAAATGCCTAGAAATAGTTTATACAATTGAAACGACCCTGATTTCCGCGAAGGGAAAATCCACAGCGTCGAAGTGTAATAAGACCGTTGTAGATCATATTACCCAAATTCCAGTCAAATATCACATCCATACAATGATAATATCAGAGTACAATTAGTGCGGAATTACATAAATTATTACATCGCTGCATTGGCGGAATCGAAAGTAGCATTCATTCAGAACAGCTTGAAGATAAGATCGCCAAACTCGAGCGTAGGAATGAACCCCTCAACCGCCAAACTCCTCGGAGCTGTACTCCTCAGCAGAACCTGTGCGCCAAAATTTATCAGTATGATTTGTACAGGCCACTCCCAACCCTATGAGCATTGCTTTATGAAATTGGATGCATGTTGGATGTAATCAAAAGGAACTTATAAGGCTGAGGTTTCCTATGCATTAGCATATCAAGTATATAGTAGTAGTTGGTCAAGTTTTAACACCATTCCCACACACAATCCCCCATTCCCTTTCCCGAGCCAGGTTTCAATCCTGGGATCGATATACCACCATCACCACACCATCACCATAACCATACCGTCGCTCAATCGATAGGCCAACTCCCTCTCAGCACTGTCTCAAGGCCTGTAGCCCCTGGTTACGACCGACACTCTCTTACGGGGGAAGAAAGAGAAGGACTCATCTCACTATCTAGTTTAAGCAAAACCTAGGAAAGGTCCATAGCCGACAAGTCGGCACATGTATCGATCGATCAACCATATACTCTGCAGAGGCTTTACATAACCACAAGATCCGCCTTCCTTGCTGACCGTCGTCAACTGGGCTGATTCCGGCCGCTCGCTAGCCTAGGATAATGCCACTCTACCATTCAGCCCTGGTACACCCCAAGTCTAGTCTAGGGTGGCTAAAACTGTGAGTCATGAGTCAGGTCCACAAGGTCTCCATGAAGTCTCGGAAGGGTGTGGGGGTAATCCTCCGCGCCCCGTACCTCTTTACACTTCCCGCTATCAACCTAGCAGTAGTGGCAATATCCTACCAAGTAGTCCGATCGTCCTGCACCATATAGGGCGAGTGGTACATAAGGCTTCCTGGTGAATCTGAGTTCTAGTAGGTCCTTAGGGATGACCAAGCCAAAATGTCTTCATCAGGGTTTCCATTTACCGTGCCACCACAGCACCTCCATCCTGGGCTCCTCCCATCATAGGTTCACACCCAGGACCACCTCATATACAATTTACCCACCACAGGTATCCATTTCCAAAGGTGCCCAGGTAGCACCCCATGGCAAGACTTGCCCCAGGCTCATCGTATACTCCAACTTGGTTGACTCAACCCTCACCCTCCACGCACCCAAGTCACACATGCAGCACTCTCCCCAAAGTCCAGATAACACCAGTTTCCATCACACATCAATGTAGTGCAAGCGTAGTAGAAGTAATAAGCAGTGAAATATAGTAGCAAGCGTGTGACTAGCCTAATAGCAGGGTGAGCAGGGGTAAGGTTGTGTCAAGGTAAAGGCCTTCAAGTAAGTATACTACCATGCAAGTCCTATCATAATATGACTGTAGCGGTAAAGTAAAGCAATAGCAGTTCTATATTAGCCATGCGTAATAGGTGCTATGAGATTGGGTGGGATGTGGCACCTTCAGTGTAGTCGTCTCCGTACTCCTCACGGTACTCACGATCCTCGTCTGTCTGGTTCTCCTTCGAGTCTGCAAACGATCGCATTATAGTCGTGTTAGCGACGTCTATAGAATAGCAAAAAGAAGCAATGGAAATTCAAAAGCGCCAAATGCACTCAAACATGGGTTCATTGCGTAGAGCTTGATTTTAGATGAATTTTGGTCCTTGTTTCGTATTTTTCCGAGGTCGTATGAATTAGTTATGAATTTCCAAAGTTTAAATCATTTCCAAAAATGAAAAAGGCCGAATTAATCCTGGGCTGACACGTGTCACGCAGTGACTGGTCCATGTGGCATGCTGACATCAGCATGACATCAGCATGACATCATTGTCTTGGTTCCGAGCTGTTTCTCCTGCGGCTGTGCTCTTGCCGACGATGAGCTCGTTGGTGAGCCTCCGTGGCGGTGCTGGTGTCCATTTGGGGAGGGGAAAAGCTTCCCCAGGCCACGGCGATCATGATGCTGGGGTCTAAGTGGTGGCCGGGGCCTTCCAGGGCATTGGGCATAGCGGCTGGTGGCTCGACGGTGCTCGCCCGTGGCGAGGTCGCGCATGTAGGCTCTCTAGTGGCTCGGTTGGGCAGATAGGGGCTTCTGCGGATCCGTGGGTGCACGGTGAAGGCGTCCAGGGCTCAAGGCGGGGCTTTGGGCTTCTAGGTGGCCGGTAGGGGCTCCCTGATGGCCACGGCGACATGGTGACGATGGCGAGGTGCACGGGTGCACTACAGGGCTCCAGCGAGGTGGTCACGGCGTGGTCGCGGGTGTGCGCGTGGGTGCGTGTTTTCCCAGAGGCCGGAGACGGCTCTGGCCTACGTGCTCCCGGTGTGGAGCGCCATGGCCAACACGGTGCGGTCCGGTGGCGAGCAGGGGAATGACTGGGGCTCACCGTTGGTGTCGTGGAGGATTGGATGGTGACACAGTGGCGAGTTCGAGGCCATGTAGCTCCAGAAGCCGTGCAGTGCCGTGCAGCGTCGTGGCGTCATCCTTGCTCCGGTGGCTTTGGAGGTGCTTCGTCGGCGCCTCCTTCTTCTTTCTCCCTCTCCCTTCCTTCTTCCTCTCTTGGCTCTCTCTCTCTCTTGGCTCAGGTGTGCAGGGGGTGGCCACAAGGTGGCGACGGGCATGGGAATGCGCTAGGGCAACCGGAGCCAGGGCTTTTATAGCTGGAGCTCCAAGCTCCAATGGCGGACGACTGGTGATCGGCAGATGGGGATCAAGGGGTGATCAGGGGCACGAGCTTGCATCAATGGCCGCGAGTGGTTGCATGGGCGCGGCGCCAAGGAGACAGGGCCATGCCCCCGGCGTGCCCACCTGGCCTGCCCCTGCCAGCGCTGTCGGGGCTCGGTCGGGGAAAGGAATCGGCGTGAGCAGTCGGGTCGTGGCGTGGAGAAGATGAACAGGAGGGCTGACATGCGGGGCCCATGTGGCAGCGGCTGCAAGCGAAGGCAGGGAGGCGCGTGGGTGTGAGTGGCGCATAGGCTGGCTGCTGGGCCTGCGCGAGCTCGTGGGCCGGCCTGCTGCTGCGCACTGGCGGGGCTGGGTAGTTGCCGACTGGGCCATGAAGCCGAGCAGGCCGAGTGTAACAACCCAGAAAATCCACACACCAAAAGTCACAACTACAAAATTTTTCTCAAGGATCCCATGTGATGATGAGTGACATGGTAGAACCCAACCTAGAGTTGCATTAGAAGTAACTCAACCCAGATTAACACATAAGCATGGCATATCATTTGTTGATTATGATTAATAAATTTCCTTCAAATAACATGTTGCATACAATGTTAACTTAAATTGTGATTTGGGATTTCATTTGCTTTATGCTATGTTTAACAATTCCATTAAAGTAATAAACCATAAGTTATTATTAAACAAAACTCCCAAAATTCCAATAAGTAAGTCACCTCAGTTTTAAATTCAAATTCTAAACTAAATTTGAAATCAAACAAAGGAAAAGAAATGTAAAACGGAAAAAGGAAAAAAAAGAGAAGAAGAAGGCCTCGCGGGCTCGGCCTGCTCAGCCCACGCCGGCCAGCCACCCTCAGCGCGCGCATGGCCCAGCTAGCGGCCCAGCATCGCCCGCGCGCTCGTCAGCCCGCTTGCAGTCGCAGCCACCTTGGCCCGCGCGTCAGCCGCTCGCCGCTCGCCCGCGCGCTTACCAGCTTCGCCCGCAGCCGCTGCCAACGGACCCCGCCTGTCAGCGCTACTGTGCTTCTTCCCCACGCCGCGCTCAAACCACCGCGCGACAGAGCCCCGACAACGGTGGCAGGGCAGGCCAGGGGTCATGCCCGGGGCATGGTCCTGTCTCCCCCTTGGCGCCGTGCCCACGCAACCCCTCGTGGCCGTAGGATGCAAGCAAGCCCCGCGATTGCCCTTGATTCCAGTCCGCCGATCACCGAGCTCCATGGCCGAGCTCGGCTATAAAGGCCACGGTCCTCGGAGCCCTAGCGCTCGTCCCGTCGCCCGCCGCCACCTCGGTGGCCAACCACAGCCCACCCAAACCAAGAGAGAAGAGGGAGAGGAGGGAGAAGAGGAGCACGCCGGAGCCGCTGTGGAGAAGGAGATCGCCGGAGCCAAGCGCGACGCCGTCGTCCACATCACCGACGCGGTTCGGCACGGCACTGCACGGCTTCTGGAGCTACACGGCCTCGAGTCAACACGGCATCACTATCCTTTCTTCCACGCCACCCACGGTGAGCCCTTCCGATCTCTTCTTGCCTGTCGTCGCCGGACCTTGCCGTTCGGCCATGGCGCTCCATACCAGGAGCGTGTAGGCCAAGGCCGTCGCCGGCTACTGGGAACACAAGCACCCACGCACACGTCCGTAGCCATGCCGTGACCACCCCGCTGGAGCCCCATGGTCCACCCGTGCGCCTCGCCGTCGTCTTCATGACCGCCGTAGCCACCGGGAAGCCCCTAACGGCCACATGAGAATCTGAGCCCCGCCATTTAGCCTGAACGCCCTTGCCGTGACCCAAGAACCCGTAGAGACCTACACGCCTCCACTGTGACGCTTCTCCGAGGACGTAGCCGCCTCATCGACACCGCCGTCGTGCTCGGGAAGCCGCCGCCGTGGCCAAAGCCACCGGAGCCCCTGGAGGACCCCTCGCCCTGCCAAACATACCCGTTGGAACGTTGTGTCGCCCACGCGCACCACAGAATCAGTCTATGCCGCAGCCCAGCGCCGTTTCCCGCACACCGGTGGAGCTCGAGCCACCGCTCGCCGTGGCCAGCACCTTGGGGAGCCTTGGCCGCCACCTTGACCCCACAGACATAGTCCGCTAGGTTGTTAGCGGACAGTGTAAGGAGGTACGGGGTATGGAGGATCTCCCCCACACCCTTCCGAGACTTCATGGAGACCTTGTGGACCCGGCTCATGACTCACAGTTTCAGCCACCCCAGACCGGACTTGGGGTGAACCAGGGCTGAATGGTAGAGTGGCACTATCCTAGGCAAGCAAGCGGCCGGAATCAGCCCAGTTGACGACGGTCAGCGAGGAAGGCGGATCTTGTGGTTATGTAAAACCTCTGTAGAGTGTATGGTTAATCGATCGATACATGTGCCGACTTGTCGGCCATGGACCTTTCCTGGGTTTCGCTTAAACTAGATATGAGATGAGTCCTTCTCTTCTTCCCCCAGGGAGTGAGTGTTCGGTCGTAGCTAGGGGCTACGGGTCTTGAGACAGTGCCGAGAGGGAGTTGGCCTGTCGACTGAGCGATGGTATGGGTGTGGTATGGTGAAGGTGTGGAGATGGTGGTATATCGGTCCCAGGATTGAAACCTGGCTTTGGAATGGGAATGGGTGTGGTAACAGTGTTAAAACCTGACTATACTATTATATACTTGATATGCTAATACATAGGAAACCCCAGCCTTATAGGTTCCTTTTGAATATATCCGACTTGCATCCAATTACCACAAAGCAATGCTCATAGGGTTGGGAGTGGCCAGTACAAATCGTACTGATAAATTTTGGCATACAGGTTCTGCTGAGGAGTATAGCTCCGAGGAGTTTGACGGTTGAGGGATTCGTTCCTACGCTCGAGTTTGGCGATCTTATCTTCAAGCTGTTCTGAATGAATGCTACTTTTGATTCCGCCAATGCGGCGATGTAATAATTTATGTAATTCCGCACTATTTGTACTCTGATATTATCGATGTATGGATGTGATCATCGACTGGAATTTGGGTAATATGATCTACCACGGTCTTATTATGCTTTGACTCTATGGATTTCCCATCGTGGAAATCGGGGTTGTTTCAGTTGGTATCAGAGCCATACTTGACCTTAGGACGAAACCCTTAGAAATGGACGATAGAATAGGACGTGAACAGCCCCTCTTTCGGTTATATACCGACCCTGCATTTACTTTTATGCAAGGCTTATCTATTATTGACCTGCTAACGCATGTCCCCTTGAAACATGCAGATGGCAACGAACGTCGACTGGCCGCCTCTAGGACCGCTACCTCTGGACCACGCCAAGCTTACCTTTGACCTACGTGAGCTCAGGGGTTTTGCACAGACCCTCTGCCGAGTTCTCGTCACGTTAGGTGTTCCCGAGGAGCTTGTCAAGGTCACCTGCACCGGGAAGCCAGCTAAGGAAGGGGGAATCGAAGGACCGATTGTCACCTCAGTGGAGTTTCCAGCTAGCACTACCTTACCTTCTGTCCTAGCTTTCACCGAGTTGACTATAGAGGACACAGTCGAGGAGGGACTACTGGCTATCTCACACAAGGCACTTCGCAGAGTGATGAGGGACCACTACGAGCACCTAATGACAACAGAGTTTCGTCTACTTCCCCAGGCCCTCAACCTCAGCCTTACCCCCAGTGAGCAGAGTTTCGCAGCAGGCAGAGTTATCCTTGCAGAGGAGGACAGATGCCTTCGAGTCTCAGCTATTCACCTACTAGAGCAGGACAGGTACGTGACCTAGCTTGAGCAGAAGAGACGACAGTACCAGGCCCTTCTGTGGGAGCACCAGGAGTGAGACTCGCAGGGAGCACAGGAGCGGGCTAATCTACTTGAGATAGTGGCCAAGCTACTGGACGAGCTCAACCATCATGATGAAGTCCACAGAGCTGAGGTCGCTGACCTACAGGACAAAGCCGCCGACCTAGGCAACAGGAACTGCTACCTCAACAGCAAGGTCTTGGAGTTGCAGAGAGAGTTGGACGACAAGAAGGCCGAGTTCAACCGTAGAGGGGACAGAGAGAGATCCAAGGGGATTGACATGCTGAAGATCCAATCTCGGAACAAGACCCTGACTCAGGAGCTAGAGGAGTCTAGGAAGAAGGCCGCTCACAACCAGGGTCACCTGATTGAGGCACTCAGGCAGACCGAGTACCTACAGGACAAGTGTGAGAGGACTTGGCAGGCTTGGCAGAAGTCTGACAGGAAGCGCCTCAGGGAGATGAAGGGTATGTGGGATCAGCTACCCAAGGAGATTCGCAGCAAGACGAAGCCTAGGATAGAGGAGTTTGAGCTAGCCCCGACTCGCCTCAACCTAGACGCCTGCCCTACCCTACCAGGAGCCAAGCCTACTAAGGAGCTTGCCGAGGCCTTGAAGTACGTGTCCCGACTTCACAAGTCTGACGGGGAGATCGAGATCGAGAACAGTCGTATCCCAGCTGTGGTATACGAGTTGGAGTAGATGACCCTGCGTGGTCATGAGTCATGTCAGTAGCTTCCATGAGTTGTACCCCTTATGAGATGTATTATGAGACAGTATGCGTAGAACGATTCTCGCACGTCTTCAAGTGTAGCTACTGGAGATGATGCTATGTAATAAAAACCATGTAATGAATGCTTCGGATCTTATTGCATCTTTATGAATCTTACTGCTTCTTTTGTAATGAGTGTTGGATAGCATAAATGTTTTTCTTTAAATCGTTGAAATCATGTAATCATATTGAATTATAAGCACATATGGCACAAGCACTAAACTCTCTATGATCCGTGTTGCAGATGCCGAATCGCCGTTCTATTCGCTTAAGGCAGCGAGGACGTGCGCCCACCCCTGGACCAGTTGAACCCAATGGGGGACGTGGTGGCAACAACCGTGGTCGTGGCCGAGGTCATGGATGTGGAGGGATACCCTTCCACCTGGAGAATACCCCGCCGCCTGAGGAGAACGTTCCTCCACCACCACCACTGAACCTGGCGGAAGTGATGGCACAACAGACCCAGCTTCTTGCAGCTCTTGTTGAAGGAGCAAACCGTCGCCAGGGAGGACAACAGAATGACTTCCAAAGGAAGCTAGAAGGATTCCTGAAGCTAAGGCCACCTTCCTATGATGGCACCGATCCTGACCCACTGGTAGCCGATGACTGGCTCAAGGAAATGGAGAAGAAGCTTGACCTCACTACTTTCACCGATGATGAGTGTGTTGGAGCTGCCACACACCAGCTCACGGGTGCAGCACGCGCCTGGTGGGACAGTTTCAGTGACTCCCATGAGGACCCTGCCCACATCTCGTGGGATGAGTTCGCTGAAGCATTCACTGAGTATCACATTCCCAAGGGTGTCATGGAGGCCAAAGCCGAGGAGTTCCGCAACATCAAGATGGGAAAGGACAGGGTGACTGAGTACACTACCCATTTCACCAACCTTCTGCGCTATGCACCTTCTTGTGTTGTGAACTCTGAGAAGGAGAAGCTGTACTATTACCGCAAGGGACTTAACCCGCACATCAAGCTGAAGTTTGGCGGTATTGAGAGCAACACATTGCATGCTCTGGTGGATCACTGCATCCAGATTGAGAAAGACCGTGCTGAAGCTGGAGAAGAGTACAGGGAGAGAAAGCGTAAGCCTGAGGAGTCCTTCCGTGGCCGCGATCGCAAGAGGTTCCGCAGAGATGCACCAACCAGGGAACGCTATCGCCACAACAGGGAGGACAACCCTGGATCAAGTAGAGGTAGTGGAGGCTACACCACCAAATACTCCCGCCCTGCTCAGGATCGTTACACCCGGGACCGTTATGCTCAGGACCGCAACACTCAGGATCGTTCCAACCGCCCCCCGCACAGCGAATGAACGCCCAGCATAGAACCGCTCCGCATCAGGCACTGGAAACTGGAAGGCACCCGCGCCAACCCCTACAGGCGGTGCGCCTTTCACCTGCTTCGCTTGTGGCCAACCAGGTCACAAAGCCGCTGAGTGCCCTCAGAACTCAGCTACATAGAAGTCTCAGTTCAAGGGATCTGCTACTCGTGGACGTCTCAACCATCTGGACGCCGAGGAAGCACAAGCTGCCCCTGACGTGGTATATGGTATGTTTTTAGTTAATGGCAATACTGCATCAGTTCTATTTGATTCTGGAGCAACTTGTTCATACATATCATCCAAGTTTGCACGAGCGCATGACCTGCCTGTAACCCCACGTGAAAAGCCTATCATCACCAGCTCACCCTTAGGAGATCTAAAGTGCACCCACATATGTAAAGGAGTGAGTCTTACCATAGAGGGTCTTACCTTTGAAGCCGACCTAACCCTATTACCTTCCACTAACCTAGATGTCATCTTAGGCATGGATTGGTTAACTATTCACCGAGGTATCATATCATGTTCACCTAGATATGTCCAAGTGACCCATCCATCAGGCCAAGTTGTTAGATGCGAACCCCAGTCTGGAAAATCCACCTCTATCCTATGTGCCCTGAAAGCAAGTTCAGAATCTCAAAAGGAGGAGGAGACAGTTCATGATGTGCCAGTAGTCAGAGACTATCCCGATGTATTCCCTGAAGAATTACCGGGTATGCCACCAAACCGTGATGTAGAGTTCATCATTGATTTGTTACCAGGAACGGGACCCATTGCCAAGAGACCCTATCGCATGTCAGTTGATGAACTGGCCGAGCTCAAGAATCAACTTAATGAGCTCATCTCGAAGGGATATATCAGACCTAGTGCTTCACCCTAGGGATCCCCTGTTCTGTTTGTTAGGAAGAAAGATGGCTCAATGAGAATGTGCATTGATTACCGGAACTTGAACGCAGTCACCATCAAGAACAAGTATCCCCTGCCAAGGATTGATGATTTGCTTGATCAGCTCAGAGGTGCCAAGTATTTCTCTAAGATTGATCTCAGATCTGGCTATCATCAGATGAAGATTCGAGAGAGTGATATCCCGAAGACAGCCTTCGTGACTAGGTATGGGCAATTTGAGTTCACTGTGGTGTCCTTTGGACTCACGAATGCTCCCGCATACTTCATGAACATGATGAATAAGGTTTTCATGGATGAACTGGATAAGTTTGTGGTAGTATTCATTGATGACATCCTTGTTTATTCACCCACCGCTGAAGAACATGAACATCATCTAAGAACTGTGCTTGAGAAACTAGCCCAACATCAGCTCTATGCAAAGTTCAGCAAATGTGAGTTTTGGCTACAGGAAGTTGCCTTCCTAGGCCATGTACTATCAGCTGAAGGTGTTGCAGTTGACCCAGCCAAGATTGAAGCTGTAAAAGAATGGGAACAACCCCGTAATGTAACAGAAGTCAGAAGTTTCTTGGGATTGGCTGGATATTACCGCCGATTCATCGAAAACTTCTCCAAGATAGCCCGTCCAATGACCAACCTTCTGAAGAAGACCAAGGAGTTTGAATGGATGCCTGAGTGCGAACAAAGCTTCCAGGAATTGAAACAGAAGCTTACCACAACTCCTGTGTTAGCATTGCCTGATATCAGCAAAGACTTCATGGTCTATTGTGATGCATCCCGTCAAGGACTTGGCTGTGTATTGATGCAAGATGGAAATGTGATAGCATATGCTTCTCGACAGTTGAAAGAACACGAGAACCATTACCCTACTCATGATCTTGAGTTAGCAGCAGTTGTGCATGCTTTGAAGATTTGGAGGCACTACTTGATAGGCAACAAGTGTGACATCTACACCGATCACAAGAGCTTGAAGTACTTTTTCACTCAAGAAGATTTGAACATGAGGCAACGCCGTTGGCTGGAGTTGATCAAGGACTATGACCTGGAAATTCACTATCATCCGGGGAAAGCTAATGTAGTCGCAGATGCTCTCAGTCGCAGGAGCTACTGTCACACTTTGATCACTAAATCCGTACCACCCGAGCTCAAGGAAGAGATTGATGATTTTCAACTTGAGATACTACCGCACGGCTTGTTGAATGAGCTCCGCATACAGTACAATCTCACAGATCGCATCCGTCAAGCTCAGAAGAATTGTGAAGAGATCGAATATCTCCGTGGTCTGATGAAACTAGGCTACAAGACCAACCACCATGAAGATGTACAAGGAACCATCTGGTTCAAGGACAGAATCTGTGTACCTTCCGATCCAGCACTACGAGAGGAAATTCTGTTAGAAGCTCATGATTCTAAGTACTGTATTCACCCTGGAGGATCAAAGATGTATCAAGACTTGAAGAAACATTTTTGGTGGAAAGGTATGAAGACGGACATTGCAGGACATGTGGCGCGATGTGACACCTGCAATAGAGTCAAAGCTGAACATCAAAGGCCTGCAGGATTGTTAAAGCCTCTTGACGTTCCCGAATGGAAATGGGAGAGCATATCCATGGATTTCATAGTTGGATTACCCCGTTCACAGAAAGGCAATGATTCCATCTGGGTGATTGTTGATCGTTTGACCAAGATTGCTCACTTTGTACCAGTAAAGACCAAGACCAATGCAGAAAAATTAGCGGATCTGTATATTGAGCATATTCTCAGACTGCATGGAGCACCCTCTAGTATTGTATCTGATCGTGGTCCTCAGTTTGTGTCCCGATTCTAGGAAGCTCTGCACAAGTCTATTGGAACTAAACTCGATTTCAGTACCGCTTACCACCCGCAGACAGATGGACAGACAAAACGAGTAAATCAGATCTTAGAAGACATGCTTCGCGCTAGTGTACTGAATTATGGCTCTAATTGGGAGAAATGCTTACCCTATGCAGAGTTCTCTTACAACAACAGCTACCAAGCCAGCATTAAGATGTCACCGTTTGAAGCTCTGTATGGCAGACCTTGTAAGACACCGTTGATGTGGTCCCAACCTAGAGAAAGATCGTTCTTTGACTCTGCTAAGATTCAAGATGCTGAAGAAGGAGTTGCCCAAGTAAGAGAGAATTTGAGGATTGCTCAAAGTCGATACAAGAGCTATGCTGACAAAAGGAGAAGAAGACTTGAGTTTAACGTGGGAGACTTTGTCTATCTCAAGGTATCCCCGCTACGTGGGACTGTCAGGTTCCATGTGAAAGGGAAGCTTGCCCCTAGATTTGTTGGCCCATATAAGATTTGCAAGAGGATTGGGAAACTCGCCTACAAACTCGAATTACCTAAAGAATTGACAGGAGTACATCCCGTATTCCATGTCTCACAGCTACGTAAGTGTTTGAGAGTGCCCGATGAAGTGATCCCGACTGATACACTTGACATTCAAGACACTCTTGAGTACAAAGAACATCCTATCAGAATTCTGGGCAGAGATACCAAAGAAACCCGAAGCAAGACTATTCCTATGTGCAAGATCCAATGGAGTAACCACACTGAGAGAGAAGCAACGTGGGAGAAAGAGTCTGATCTTCGGCTACAATATCCTTACCTCTTTGAAGAGTACGTTACACTTTAATCTCGAGGACGAGATTCTGTTAAGGGGGTAGGACTGTAACAACCCAGAAAATCCACACACCAAAAGTCACAACTACAAAATTTTTCTCAAGGATCCCATGTGATGATGAGTGACATGGTAGAACCCAACCTAGAGTTGCATTAGAAGTAACTCAACCCAGATTAACACATAAGCATGGCATATCATTTGTTGATTATGATTAATAAATTTCCTTCAAATAACATGTTGCATACAATGTTAACTTAAATTGTGATTTGGGATTTCATTTGCTTTATGCTATGTTTAACAATTCCATTAAAGTAATAAACCATAAGTTATTATTAAACAAAACTCCCAAAATTCCAATAAGTAAGTCACCTCAGTTTTAAATTCAAATTCTAAACTAAATTTGAAATCAAACAAAGGAAAAGAAATGTAAAATGGAAAAAGGAAAAAAAAGAGAAGAAGAAGGCCTCGCGGGCTCGGCCTGCTCAGCCCACGCCGGCCAGCCACCCTCAGCGCGCGCACGGCCCAGCTAGCGGCCCAGCATCGCCCGCACGCTCGTCAGCCCGCTTGCGGTCGCTGCCACCTTGGCCCGCGCGTCAGCCGCTCGCCGCTCGCCCGCGCGCTTACCAGCTTCGCCCGCAGCCGCTGCCAACGGACCCCGCCTGTCAGCGCTACTGTGCTTCTTCCCCACGCCGCGCTCAAACCACCGCGCGACAGAGCCCCGACAACGGTGGCAGGGCGGGCCAGGGGTCATGCCCGGGGCATGGTCCTGTCTCCCCCTTGGCGCCGCGCCCACGCAACCCCTCGTGGCCGTAGGATGCAAGCAAGCCCCGCGATTGCCCTTGATTCCAGTCCGCCGATCACCGAGCTCCATGGCCGAGCTCGGCTATAAAGGCCACGGTCCTCGGAGCCCTAGCGCTCATCCCGTCGCCCGCCGCCACCTCAGTGGCCAACCACAGCCCACCCAAACCAAGAGAGAAGAGGGAGAGGAGGGAGAAGAGGAGCACGCCAGAGCCGCTGTGGAGAAGGAGATCGCCGGAGCCAAGCGCGACGCCGTCGTCCACATCACCAACGCGGTTCGGCACGGCACTGCACGGCTTCCGGAGCTACACGGCCTCGAGTCGACACGGCATCACTATCCTTTCTTCCACGCCACCCACGGTGAGCCCTTCCGGTCTCTTCTTGCCTGTCGTCGCCGGACCTTGCCGTTCGGCCATGGCGCTCCATACCAGGAGCGTGTAGGCCAAGGCCGTCGCCGGCTACTGGGAACACAAGCACCCACGCACATGTCCGTAGCCATGCCGTGACCACCCCGCTGGAGCCCCATGGTCCACCCGTGCGCCTCGCCGTCGTCTTCATGACCGCCGTGGCCACCGGGAAGCCCCTAACGGCCACATGAGAATCCGAGCCCCGCCATTTAGCCTGAACGCCCTTGCCGTGACCCAAGAACCCATAGAGACCTACACGCCTCCACTGTGACGCTTCTCCGAGGACGTAGCCGCCTCATCGACACCGCCGTCGTGCTCGGGAAGTCGCCGCCGTGGCCAAAGCCACCGGAGCCCCTGGAGGACCCCTCGCCCTGCCAAACATACCCGTTGGAACGTTGTGTCGCCCACGCGCACCACAGAATCAGTCTATGCCGCAGCCCAGCGCCGTTTCCCGCACGCCGGTGGAGCTCGAGCCGCCGCTCGCCGTGGCCAGCACCTTGGGGAGCCTTGGCCGCCACCTTGACCCCATAGACATAGTCGCTGTGGCCTAGGGAAGTTTTTCCCCTCCCCAATCGAACACCGGCGCCACCGCGGAGGCTCGTAGCGAGCTCGCCGCCGGCCGGAGCACCGCCGCGGGAGAAGCAGAGGGCTTCTTCCCTCACCGGCCAACTATGGGTGAGCTCGGTGCACGTGAGCCGAGCCAGGGAGAAGGGACGGTGGACTTGGTCCACTATGGACCAGTCTGCGGTCTATGGACCAGCCCCCTTGGTCCACCGTGAGCCACACCCACACGACCACAGCTGTGGACGCAGCCCGGTATGAGCCCATGACCGTGACATGGCAGAACCACAGCGTGCCACGTGTCTGGACCGGCCCAGCCCAGACCGGCCCAACCCAAATCCCAATTCGAGTCGGCCCGTGTTGACCGTTGACCGGTCAACGCTGACCGTTGACCTGGCCCACCTGTCAGAGACACAGACACCATGGACCCACACGTCAGATGCTGACGTCATGGTGATGTCACGCGAGACCCACGTGTCAAAGGCCAGCACAGCCGAGATGACGTCATGCTGACGTCAGCTGGGCCCCACCTGTCAGCTCGGATCCGTGACGATGGCGTCATGATGACGTCATGCTGACGTAAGCATGTCGCGTGGACCAACCACATTGTGACACGTGTCAGCCCAAGAATAATACAGCCTTTTTCATTTTCAGAAATAGATTTAAACTTCGGAAATTCATAACAAATTCATACGACCTCAGAAAAATATGAAACCAGGACCAAAATTCATCTAAAATCGAGCTCTACGCAATGAACCCACGTTTGAGTGCATTTGGCTCTTTTGAATTTTCATTGCTTCTTTGTGCTATTCTATAGACGTCGCTGACACGGCTGTAATACGATCGTTGCAGACTCGGAGGAGAACCTGACGGACGAGGATCGTGAGTACCGAGAGGAGTACGGAGACGACTACACTGAAGGTGCCACATCCCACCCAACTTCGTAGCACCTATTACGCATGGCTAATATAGAACTGCTAGTGCTTTACTATGTGGATATATTCACACTGTGATAGGACTTGCATGGTAGTATGCCTTCTTGATGGCCTTTACCTTGACGCAACCTTGTCCCTGCTCACCCAACTGTTAGGCTAGTCACACGCTTGCTACTATATTTCATTACTTATTACTTCTACTACGCTTGCACTACATTGATGCATGATGGAAACTAGTATTATCTGGACTATGGGGAGAGTGCTGCGTGTGTGACTTGGGTGCGTGGAGGGTGAGGGTTGTGTCGACCAAGTTGGAGTATACGACGAGCCTAGGGCAAGTCTTGCCGTAGGGTGCTACCTGGGCACCCCTGGAATGGATACCTGTGGTGGGTAAATGGATACCTGTAGTGGGTAAATGGTATACGAGGTGGCCTTGGGTGTGAACCTATGGTGGGTGGAGCCCCGGGTGGAGGTGCTGTGGTGGCACGGTAAATGGAAACCCTGATGGAGACATTCTGGCTTGGTCATCCCTAAGGACTTACTAGTACTCAGATTCACCGGGAAGCCTTACGTACCACTCGCCCTATATGGTGCGGGACGACCGGACTACTTGGTAGGATATTGCCACTACTGCTAGGTTGTTAGCGGACAGTGTAAGGAGGTATGGGGTACGGAGGATCTCCCCCACACCCTTCCGAGACTTCATGGAGACCTTGTGGACCCGGCTCATGACTCACAGTTTCAGCCACCCCAGACCGGACTTGGGGTGAACCAGGGCTGAATGGTAGAGTGGCACTATCCTAGGCAAGCAAGCGGCCGGAATCAGCCCAGTTGACGACGGTCAGCGAGGAAGGCGGATCTTGTGGTTATGTAAAACCTCTGCAGAGTGTATGGTTAATCGATCGATACATGTGCCGACTTGTCGGCCATGGACCTTTCCTGGGTTTCGCTTAAACTAGATATGAGATGAGTCCTTCTCTTCTTCCCCCAGGGAGTGAGTGTTCGGTCGTAGCCAGGGGCTACGGGTCTTGAGACAGTGCCGAGAGGGAGTTGGCCTGTCGACTGAGCGATGGTATGGGTGTGGTATGGTGAAGGTGTGGAGATGGTGGTATATCGGTCCCAGGATCGAAACCTGGCTTTGGAATGGGAATGGGTGTGGTAACGGTGTTAAAACCTGACTATACTATTATATACTTGATATGCTAATACATAGGAAACCCTAGCCTTATAGGTTCCTTTTGAATATATCCGACTTGCATCCAATTACCACAAAGCAATGCTCATAGGGTTGGGAGTGGCCAGTACAAATCGTACTGATAAATTTTGGCATACAGGTTCTGCTGAGGAGTATAGCTCCGAGGAGTTTGACGGTTGAGGGATTCGTTCCTACGCTCGAGTTTGGCGATCTTATCTTCAAACTGTTCTGAATGAATGCTACTTTTGATTCCGCCAATGCGGCGATGTAATAATTTATGTAATTCCGCACTATTTGTACTCTGATATTATCGATGTATGGATGTGATCATCGACTGGAATTTGGGTAATATGATCTACCACGGTCTTATTACGCTTTGACTCTATGGATTTCCCATCGTGGAAATCGGGGTTGTTTCACCGAGCCTACGAGGTCTCCTCCCTTTTCTTCTTTTTCTATTTTTGTTTTCTTCTCCATTGTTTGAATTCAAATTTGGTTTTGGAATTTGTATTCAAAATTGGTGCACCAAATTCATTGGAGTTTTAGATATGAGGCCCACAACATTCTTATATAAATATTAGGAATTTATTTAGCTATTTTATATAACTAAAATAGGTGTGGTTTTGTTATACAAAAATAGAATTAGTTTTTCTCTTTAAACCTTTATTCTTTGGTTTGAGTATTAATTATTTTATGGTTTATTACTTTATTGGAGTTGTTAAGCATATCATACCAAAAATGGAGATCCAAATCACATTTTGAATTAACAATGTATGCAATACTTTATTTGTTAGAATTTAAATAAACACAATTAACTAATGTCATGCCATGCTTATGTGTTGACTTGGGTTGGGGTTAGACCTAATGCATCTCTTAGGTTGGGTTTCTATACATGACACTCATCATCACATGGGGGTTCTAAGAAAAATTTTGTAGTTATGATTTTTGGGTTGTTACAGTCCTACCCCCTTAACAGAATCTCGTCCCTGAGATTAAAACGTAACGTACTCTTCAAAGAGGTAAGGGTATCATAGTCGGAGGTCAGACTCTTTCTCCCATGTTGCTTCTCTCTTAGTGTGGTTGCTCCATTGGATCTTGCACATAGGAATAGTCTTGCTTTGGGTCTCTTTGGTATCTCTGCCCAGAATTCTAATAGGATGTTCTTTATACTCAAGTGTATCTTGAATGTCAAGTGAATCAGTTGGAACTACTTCATCGGGTACTCTCAAACACTTGCATAGCTGTGAGACATGGAATACGGGATGTACACCCATCAATTCCTCGGGTAGCTCAAGTTTGTAGGCAAGCTTTCCAATCCTCTTGCAAATCTTGTATGGACCAACAAATCTAGGGGCAAGCTTTCCTTTCACATGGAATCTGATAGTTCCACGTAGCGGGGATACTTTGAGATAGACGAAGTCTCCCACATTGAACTCAAGTTCTCTTCTTCTTTTGTCAGCATAGCTCTTGTATCGACTTTGGGCAATTCTCAAGTTCTCCTTCACTTGAGCAACTCCTTCTTTAGCATCTTGAATCTTGGTGGAGTCAAAGAACGATCTTTCTCCCAGTTGGGACCACATCAAAGGTGTCTTACAAGGCCTGCCATACAGAGCTTCAAATGGCGACATCTTGATACTAGCTTGGTAGCTGTTGTTGTAAGAGAACTCTGCATAAGGTAGGCATTTCTCCCAATCAGAGCCATAACTCAGTACACTAGCACGAAGCATGTCTTCTAAGATCTGATTCACTCGCTCTACCTGTCCATCTGTCTATGGGTGATAAGCGGTACTAAAATCGAGTTTGGTTCCAATGGATTTGTGTAGAGCTTCCCAGAATCAGGACACAAACTGAGGACCACAATCAGATACAATACTAGAGGGAGCTCCATGCAGTCTGAGAATATGCTCAACATATAGATCTGCTAATCTTTCGGCATTGGTCTTGGTCTTAACTGGTACAAAGTGAGCAATCTTGGTCAAGCAATCAACAATCACCCAGATGGAATCATTGCCTTTCTACGAACGGGGCAATCCAACTATGAAATCCATGGATATGCTCTCCCACTTCCACTTGGGAACGTCAAGAGGCTTTAGCAATCCTGCAGGCCTTTGATGTTTAGCCTTGACTCTATTGCAGGTGTCACAACATGCCACATGTCCTGCAATGTCTGTCTTCATGCCTTTCCACCAGAAGTGTTTCTTCAAGTCTTGATACATCTTCGAACCTCCAGGGTGAATACAGTACTTGGAATCATGAGCTTCTGACAAAATTTCCTCTTGTACTGGGTCAGATGGAACACAGATTCTGTTCTTAAACCAGATGGTTCCTTGTTCATCCTCTTGGTGGTTGGTCTTGTAGCCTAGTTTCATCAGACCATGGAGATATTCGATCTCTTCACAACTCTTTTGAGCTTAACGGATACGCCATTGGTGTTGCCTCATATTTAGATCTTCCTGAGTGAAAAAGTACTTCAAGCTCTTGTGATTCGTATAGATATCACACTTGTTGCCTATCAAGTAGTGTCTCCAGATCTTCAAGGCATGCACAACTGCTGCTAACTCAAGGTCATGGGTTGGGTAATGGTTCTCGTGTTCCTTCAATTGTCGAGATGCATATGCTATCACTCTCCCATCTTGCATTAGTACACAACCAAGTCCTTGATGGGATGCATCACAATAGACTACGAAATCTTTACTGATATCAGGCAATGCTAGCATAGGAGTTGTGGTAAGCTTTTGTTTCAACTTCTAGAAGCTTTGTTTGCACTCGAGCGTCCATTCAAACTCCTTAGTCTTCTTCAAAAGGTTGGTCATTGGTCAGGCTATTTTGGAGAAGTTTTCGATGAATCGGTGATAATATCCAGTCAATCCTAAGAAACTTCTGATTTCTATCATATTATGGGGTTGATCCCACTCTTTCACAGCTTCAATCTTGGCCAGGTCAACTGCGACACCTTCAGCTGATAATACATGGCCTAAGAAGGCAACTTCCTGTAGCCAAAATTCACATTTGCTAAACTTTGCGTAGGGCTGATGTTGGGCTAGTTTCTCAAGCACTGTTCTCAGATGATGTTCGTGTTCTTCAGCGGTGGATGAATAGACGAGGATGTCATCAATGAATACTACCACGAACTTATCTAGTTCATCCATGAAAACCTTATTCATCATGTTCATGAAGTAGGCGGGAGAATTCGTGAGTCCAAAGGACACCATGGTGAACTCAAACTGCCCATACCTAGCCATGAAAGCTGTCTTCGGGATGTCACTCTCTCGAATCTTCATCTGATGATAGCCGGATCTGAGATCAATCTTGGAGAAATACTTAGCACCTCAAAGCTGATCAAGCAGATCATCAATCCTTGGCAGGGGGTACTTATTCTTGATGGTGACTGCATTCAAGTTCCGGTAGTCAATGCACATTCTCATCGAGCCATCCTTCTTCTTAACAAATAGAATAGGGGATCCCCATGGTGAAGCACTGGGTCTAATATATCCCTTCGAGATGAGCTCATCAAGCTGCTTTTTGAGCTCGGCCAGTTCATCAACTGACATGTGATAGGGTCTCTTGGTAATGGGTCATGTTCCCAGCAAGAGATCAATGATGAACTCTACATCACGATCTGGTGGCATACTCGGTAATTCTTCAGGGAATACATCAGGATAGTCTCTGACCACAGGCACATCATGAACTGTCTTCTCCTCTTTTTGTGATTCTGAACTAGCTTTAAGGGCACACAGGATAAAGGTGGACTTTCTGGACTGGGGTTCACATCTAATGACTTGGCCTGATGGGTGGGTCACTTGGACATATCTAGGTGAACATGATATGATACCTCAGTGAATGGTTAACCAATCCATGCCTAAGATGACATCTAGGTTAGTGGAAGGTAGCAGGGTTAGGTCGGCTTTAAAGATAAGACCCTCCATGGTAAGACTCACTCCCTTACAGATGTGGGTGCATTTTAGGTCTCCTAAAGGTGAACTGGTGATGATAGGCTTTTCATGTGGGGTTACAGGCAGGTCATGTTCTCGTGCAAACTTGGATGATATGTAAGAACAAGTTGCTCCAGAATCAAATAGAACTGATGCAGTATTGCCATTAACTAAAAACATACCATACACAATGTCAGGGGCAGCCTGTGCTTCCTCGGCGTCCAGATAATTGAGACATCCATGAGTAGCAGATCCCTTGAACTGAGACTTCTGAGCAGCTGAGTTATGTGGGCATTCAGCGGCTTTGTGACCTGGTTGGCCACAAGCAAAGCAGGTGAAAGGTGTACCGCTTGTAGGGGTTGGCGTGGGTGCCTTCCAGTTTCCAGTGCTTGGTGCGGAGCGGTTCTGTGCTGGGCATTCATTCGCTGAGCGGGAACGGTTGAAACGGTCCTAGGTGTTGTGGTCCTGAGCATAACAGTCCTAGATGTAATGATCCTGAGCAGGGCGGGAGTATTTGGCGGTGTAGCCTCCACTACCCCTACTCGATCTAGGGTTGTCATCCCTGTTGTGGCGAGAGCGTTCCCTGGATGGTGCATCTCTATGGAACCTCTTGCGATCATGTCCACGGAGGGACTCCTCAGGCTTGCGCTTCCTCTCCCTGTACTCTTCTCCGGCTTTAGCACGGTCCTTCTCAATTTGGATGCATTGATCCACCAGAGCACGCAATGTGTTACTCTCAATACCGCCAAACTTTAGCTTGATATGCGGGTTAAGTCCATTGCGATAATAGTACAGCTTCTCCTTCTTAGAGTTCACAACATAGGAAGGTGCATAGAGAAGAAGATTGGTGAAACGAGTAGTGTACTCAGTCACCCTGTCCTTTCCCATCTTGATGTTGCAGAACTCCTCAGCTTTGGCCTCCATGACACCCTTGGGAATGTGATACTCAGTGAATGCTTCGGCGAACTCATCCCATGAGATGTTGGCAGGGTCCTCATGGGAATCACTGAAACTATCCCACCAGGCGCGTGCTGCACCTGTGAGCTGGTGTGCGACTACTCCAACACACTCATCGTCGGTGAAAGTAGTGAGGTCAAGTTTCTTCTCTATCTCCTTGAGCCAGTCATCGGCTACAAGCGGGTTAGGGTCGGTGCCATCATAGGTAGGTGGCCTTAGCTTCAGGAATCCTTCTAGCTTCCTTTGGAAGTCATTCTGCTGACCTCCATGGCGACGGTTTGCTCCTTCAACAAGAGCTATAAGAAGCTGGGTCTGTTGTGCCATTACTTCTGCCAGGTTCGGTGGTGGTGGTGGTGGAATGTTCTCCTCAGGTGGCGGGGTATTCTCCAGGTGGAAGGGTATCCCTCCACGTCCACAGCCATGACCACGACCACGGTTGTTGCCACCATGCCCCCCATTAGGTTCAACTGGTTCAGGGGTGGGCGCACATCCATGGTTCATTAGGCGATTAGATCGGCGGTTCGGCATCTGCAACACAGATCATAGAGAATTTAGTGCTTGTGCCGTAAGTGCTTATATTTCAATATGATTACATGATTTTGATGATTTAAAGAAAAACATTTATACTATCCAACACTCATTACAAAGGAGCAATAAGATTCATAAGATGCAATAAGATCCGAAACATTCATTACATGGGTTTTATTACATAGCATCATCTCCAGTAGCTACACTTAAAGACGTGCGAGAATCATACTACGCATAATGTATAATACATCTCATAAGGGGTACGTCATGGGGTACAACTTATGGAAGCCACTGACATGACTCATGACCACGCAGGGTCATCCTACTCTAACTCGTACACCGCAGCTGGGATACGACTGTTCTCGATCTCAATCTCCTCGTCAGACTTGTGAAGTCAGGATACGTACTTCAAGGCCTCGGCGAGCTCCTCAGTAGGCTTGGCTCCAAGTAGAGTAGGGCAGGCGTCTAGGTTAAGGCGAGTTAGGGCTAACTCAAACTCCTCTACCCTAGGCTTCGTCCTGCTGTGAATCTCCTTGGGCAGCTGATCCCACATACCCTTCATCTCTCTGAGGCGCTTCCTGTCAAACTTCTGCCAAGCCTACCACGTATTCTCACACTTGTCCTATAGGTACTCGGTCTGCTTGAGTGCCTCGATCAGGTGACCCTGGTTGCGAACAGCCTTCTTCCTAAACTCCTCTAGCTCTTGAGTCATGGTCTTGTTCCGAGATTGGATCTTCAGCATATCAACCCCCTTGGATCTCTCTCTATCTCCTCTATGGTTGAACTTGGCCTTCTTGTCGTCCAATTCTCTCTACAACTCTAAGACCTTGCTGTTGAGGTAGCAATTCCTGTTGCCTAGGTTAGCGGCTTTGTCCTATAAGTCTGCGACCTTGGTTCTGTGGACTTCTTCACAACGGTTGAGCTCATCCTGTAGCTTGGTAACTGTCTCTAGTAGACTAGCTTGCTCCTATGCTCCCTGTGAGTCTTGCTCCTGGCACTCCCACTGGAGGGCCTGGTCCTGACGTTTCCTCTGCTCCAACTGGGTCACGTACATGTCCTGCTCTAGTAGGTGGATAGCCGAGACACAAAGGCATCTGTCCTCCTTGGCAAGGATAACTCTGCCAGCTGTGAAACTCTGCTCACTAGGGGTAAGGCTAAGGTTGAGGGCCTAGGGAAGTAGACAGAACTCTGTCGCCTTTAGGTGCTCATAGTGGTCCCTCATCACTCTGCAAAGTGCCTTGTGTGAGATAGCTCGTAGTCCCTCCTCGACTATGTCCTCTATCGTCAACTCGGTGAAAGCTAGGACAGAAGGTAAGGTAGTGCTAGCTGGGATCTCGATTGAGGCGACAATTGGTCCTTCGATTCCTTCTTCCTGAGTTGGCTTCCTAGTACAGGTGACCTTGACAAGCTCGTCGGGGACACCCAACATGACAAGAACTCAGCAGAGGGTCTGTGCAAAACCCCCGAGCTCACGTAGGTTGAAGGTAAGCTTAGCGTGGTCCAGAGGTAGCGGTCCTAGAGGCGGCCAGTCGACGTTCGTTGCCATCTGCATATTTTAAGGAATAGGTGTTAGTAGGTCAATATTAGATAAGCCTTGCATAAAAGTAAATACAGGGTCAATATATAACTGAAAGAAGGGCTATCCACGTCCTATTCTACCATCCATTTCTAAGGGTTTCGTCCTATGGTCAAGTATGGCTCTGATACCAACTAAAACGACCCCGATTTCCGCGAAGGGAAAATCCATAGCGTCGAAGTGTAATAAGACCATTGTAGATTATATTACCCAAATTCTAGTCGAATATCACATCCATACAACGATAATATCAGAGTACAATTAGTGTGGAATTACATAAATTATTACATCGCCGTATTGGTGGAATCAAAAGTAGCATTCATTCAGAACAGCTTGAAGATAAGATCACCAAACTTGAGCGTAGGAACGAACCCCTCAACCGCCAAACTCCTCGGAGCTATACTCCTCAGCAGAACCTGTGCGCCAAAATTTATCAGTACAATTTGTACTGGCCACTCCCAACCCTATGAGCATTGCTTTGTGAAATTGGATGCATGTTGGATGTAATCAAAAGGAACTTATAAGGCTAAGGTTTTCTATGTATTAGCATATCAAGTATATAGTAGTAGTTGGTCAAGTTTTAACACCATTCCCACACACAATCCCCCCATTCCCTTTCCTGAGCCAGGTTTTGATCCTAGGATCGATATACCACCATCACCACACCATCACCATAACCATACCATCGCTCAGTCGACAGGCCAACTCCCTCTCGGCACTGTCTCAAGGCCTGTAGCCCCTGGCTATGACTGACACTCTCTCACGGGGGAAGAAAGAGAAGGACTCATCTCACTATCTAGTTTAAGCGAAACCCAGGAAAGGTCCATAGTCGACAAGTCGGCACATGTATCGATCGATCAACCATACACTATGCAGAGGTTTTACATAACCACAAGATCCACCTTCCTTGCTGATCGTCGTCAACTGGGCTGATTCCGGCTGCTTGCTAGCCTAGGATAATGCCACTCTACCATTTAGCCCTGGTACACCCCAAGTCTAGTCTAGGGTGGCTGAAACTATGAGTCATGAGCCGGGTCCATAAGGTCTCCATGAAGTCTCGGAAGGGTGTGGGGATAATCCTCCATGCCCCGTACCTCCTTACACTATCCGCTATCAACCTAGCAGTAGTGGCAATATCCTACCAAGTAGTCCGGCCATCCCGCACCATATAGGGTGATTGGTATGTAAGGCTTCCTGATGAATCTGAGTACTAGTAGGTCCTTAGGGATGACCAAGCCAGAATGTCTTCATCAGGGTTTCCATTTACCGTGCCACCACAGCACCTCCATCCCGGGCTCCTCCTATCATAGGTTCACACCCAGGACCACCTCATATACCATTTACCCACCACAGGTATCCATTTCCAAAGGTGCCTAGGTAGCACCCCATAGCAAGACTTGCCCTAGGCTCGTCGTATACTCCAACTTGGTCGACTCAACCCTCACCATCCACACACCTAAGTCACACACGCAGCACTCTCCCCATAGTCCAGATAACACCAGTTTCCACCATGCATCAATGTAGTGCAAGCATAGTAGAAGTAATAAGCAGTGAAATATAGTAGCAAGCATGTGACTAGCCTAACAGCAGGGTGAGCAGGGGTAAGGTTGCGTCAAGGTAAAGGCCTTTAAGTAAGTATACTACCATGCAAGTCCTATCATAATATGACTATAGCAGTAAAGTAAAGCAATAGCAATTCTATATTAGCCATGCGTAATAGGTGCTATGAGATTGGGTGGGATGTGGCACCTTCAGTGTAGTCGTCTCTGTACTCCTCACAGTACTCACGATCCTCGTCTGTCTGGTTCTCCTTTGAGTCTGCAAACAATCGCATTATAGTCACGTTAGCGACGTCTATAGAATAGCACAAAGATTGAGGTACACACCTCTAGCTATCTTTGAGCCGCCGCTTCCTTTCTTCCGTAGACAGAAAAGATGGCGAAAGAGGTCGAAATGGGGTTGGAAGCCACCATATGCTTCGCAAAGATGGATGAAGGTGGAGACAAGAAGAATCGAGTTGGGATGCAGATTGCAAATCCTAATCTCGTAATACAAACAGAGCCCCTAAAGGAAAGGGTGCACTGGAACCCCAAAACCCCGCTTGAAGAAATCTTCAAAAACCACAATCTCACCTGGTTGTGGATCGGGGTACCTTTCTCCTTCTGGCGCGCGCCATCCTACGAGTGCCTTGTTATGGAGTACCCCCATGGTGATGAGGTCTTCGATGGTTTGCTCGTTGCTTCTTGACTTCCACCACTCCTTTGCCATGACTCCGGCTTTCTTCTAGGCATCACTCTTCACCATGAATCTGCCCTTGCTGATGGAGGTGGATATGGTGGAAGGGTGATTGGTGATGAACCCAGAGGTATTAGGGTTGGCAAGAGGAAGAAGAAGGCTGCGGCGGTGAATGATAATGGGGATCGGTAAAAAGTAACTTACCAGTTCTATATTATAAATAATCAAGAGTTCCACCGTTTCGTCCGCCTAAGATTCTTGGGAGACGTGCACACGCGCCACAGACGGTTGTTTTCACAACCTCAAGATTTGCGCCAATAAACATGCCCCTTCGTTACCAGTGTACGTGCCTTCATTACCAGTGTATGCGCCTCTTCGTTGCTAGTGTGAGAGGGCCTACACTGACGCACCTCCTTATAGGTGCCAAGTGACTGTTTGCTTGAAAGGGCAAGAAGGCAGTATGACGTGCTATACCCATCTGCTTTTTTGACCAGACGTGTCAGATTGGACTTGACAGAGTAAGAAGATAAATCAATACACCAAATAATAGTACAGGCGGCGTTCGTTTCTTCGCTGCATGTCTCGTGCTCAGGGACTGCCCAGACCACTGCCGTGCTCGGGGACTACTCCGACCACTATCATGCTTAGGGATTGCTCTGACCATTACCATGCTTGGGGACCACCCAGACCACTGTCGTGCTCGGAGACTGCTCCGACCACTACCGTGCTCGGGGATTGCTCCGACCACTACCTTGCTCGTGGACTATCCTGACCACTGCTCAAAGACTGCTCTCCTTAGCTACATGTGATTTGTACTCACATACAGTTGAGAGACATTTATTTAGACCTTGCTACAAGACTTATATTTCGTCTTCCAGCAAGCCGGTGCATCTCGTATTGATTGTATGACGATTGGATTCTTAACTCTAGTGGAAATTCTTTTTAGACCCTGACACCATGTGCCTACGTCACCTACTACCAGGCTCGGGGACTAAGTGGGCACACTTCACCTTGCGGTGAATGTGTTTATTTAATTGACCCATATGCTTTGACTGATTGTTAGGATTACTATCGTGCTCAGAAACTGTCCCGACCACTGCTCGAAGACTGCTCTCCTCGGCTACATGTGATTTGTACTCACATACAGTTGAGAGACATTTATTTAGACCTTGCTACAAGGCTCATACTTCGCCTTCCAGCAAGCTCGGGGACTACATTGGTACGATGCACCTGCCGGTGCATCTCATATCGCCTGTATGACGATTGGGTTCTCAACTTAACTAGGAATTCTTTTTGGACCCTAGCACCACGTGCCTATGTCACCTACTACCAGGCTCGAGGACTAAGTGGGCACACTTCACCTTGTGGTGAATGTGTTTGTTTTTCGATCCCTACGCCTCTGATGATCAAGGACGCTACGCTTCAAGACGCACTTATATTTCTTTTCAGAAATACAAGTGGGCACACTTCCCAGGACGGAAATCTTTTTCTTTTTTCTTAAGAGCACCACACATTCTTCAGACAACCTACTTCTCCGGTTGAATATGGTGGTCAGAGATGTCAAGAACTCAAGCCTCAATGTTCGGAGAAGGTTAAAATGACGTGTCGCAGCATAATACATGGTGCTCGGGGACTAGCTGTGGGGGTATTAACCCCTATACCCTTATGGCTAGGCTTGGGCTAGCCTAGATCAGAGGGTCCGGTCCACCAAAAGACGACGTGCGGCTTGGCCAACCTGTTCGGAGTCCCACGCAAGGAGTCAAGGCAGATTTGGCAATCAAGCAAGATCCTGGTCGGTTAGAATAGGAATCCTTATCCGGCCACCTATGGCAATTATAACTGGCTAGGATTAGTTTCTAGATCTGTAACCCTGTCCCCCGGACTATATAAGGTGGGCAGGGGACCCCTCTAAAAAACATCTCTCATTGACATACAGCAATACAATCAGACGCAGGACGTAGGTATTACACCTTCTCGGCGGCCGAACCTAGATAAAACCTCATGTCTGTCTTGCGTCACCATCTTGTTTGTGGTTTGCGCATCTGTCTGTCGACAATCTACTACCTTGGGCATACCCCTAGGTAGACTGCCGACTATATTTCGTCGACACTCCCCTAATAGTGTTAACTTTTATACCAAAGGATAAATATGCCCTTGTGATTTTGCCCCTGGTTTTTAGGGCTATTTATGATTTTACCCCTAACTTGGAATAAGACACATATACTGTATTTTGAAAAAAATGGTTATTATATTTGGTCAATTCACATTTAATATTAGAAAAATTATTCACAAATCAAATGTTGGGTGTCTATCGTAGTCCTCTCCTAACTATGATACCAAAAAAGTTAGGAGCAAAATAACAAACGAAATCAGCAAGTCACACCATTGTTGCATTCCGGCAAACACCTTGCCTGCAGCCTGTGCTACTTGCCAATGCCGTTCAGGAGAACACCGCGCTCTCATTGCCATTGCCGCTCCTATTCTTGCTGCTTGGTCACTGCTCGGTCGATGCATGCAGCAGCGTAGCAAGGAGGCTCCTGCTGGCTGTTACAACCCCGCACGAGACTGTGGCGCCTTCCTTGCACGCGGCCGCTCGACCGCCTGCCCACCATGCCTGGCTGCGCGCCCGCTGCCGATGTCGCGACGTCCGCCCAGCTGCGCGCCTACGCACCCACAGCGCAGCGTGCTCGTCGGCCATGCCGTGACGCTCACCCAGCAGCACCCGCCGCACCATGAGCTCGCACGGCCATAGCACCCGCCTAGCCGTGCCCCCGTCGTGGCCGCCATGCTACGCCCGCCGGCCATGCCTCCCCCATCAATGTCGCACGCCCTACCCAATAGGCACCGGTGGACACGGTGCGGATGGGATAACTGTGGTAAGGGCATTTCAGTCATTTCGCATATGATTTTATGTGTTTTATTTTTTTAAATCATTTAATCAGCCTCTAAATAATGGACATCCAAACTAGGGGCAAACTGCTCCTTCTTTTTAAAATAACAGGGGTAAGATCACAAAGTTGAAAAAATAAGGGAAATCACAATTGAACTTCTAGACAGGGGCAAAAACATCGTTTCCCAAAAATAAAATGCACATAAACCTTGTTGTGACCCAGGCGAGAGGCGAGGTTGGATCCACAAGGGGAAGGGGCCGTTGTCGCCATCAATAAGGGAGTGGGGAGGGGCGTCGTGGCAGGGGGCGCTGTCGGGTGGAAGGCAGGGGCCGTCACAGTCACTGTAGATGCCGTCGAGAGGGTAGTACATGGCCACCAGGAGATCTTCAGCAATTTGTGATGCTGCATCACCTACAGCCAACAATAATGTATAAAAATGTGCTTCGATAATGAATAGAAATGTGCTCCAATACTGCATAGAAATTTGTTCCAACAATGTATAAAAAGAAGCATGAATAACTAACGATATGCAGTGAAAGATTGCAGCAAGATGATGGCATTCTTGCCCTAGACGTGACGCCTTGCTGCATTGGGCCAAAACTTAGCACCTTGGCTATGAATCCCACGTATTGCACTCAAATCTTAGCAACTAGCAGACGAGCTACGCATTTCAACAAACATCTTGGCTTCAGTCATGGATAGAGCCATTTATTCAAACTATCAACGGCAAGTGAATTCATTGAACACCAACGGGGCATAAAAATCAATTTTCTAGATACTTGCTAGTATCTCCATCCTGTTGCGCCGGGCTGGCCGCGCCACCGGCGAGAGGCACCATCCGCGCGGGGATGGCCCAGCCGTCGTCGTAGCTGGGAGGGTTGGGGCCGCCACTACGGACCGGATCCGCCATCGGTGGGGTGGGGGAGGCCGCTGCGGACCGGATCCACTGCCGGTGGAGTGGGGAGGCCGCTGCGGGCCTGCGGCGCCACCGGGGAAATCCCGTCGTCACCACTCCATGTTGCTTTCACGCCGAAGCTGCTGTTGCTGCTTCCGTCGATCAAAGATGGTGTGGGGCCGCGTCGCGGGTTGGGGAAAGGGAGGAGAAGCGTCGTCGTGGGTCGGAAAGTAGCGGAGACGCGCCGCCGCGGGTCAGAGAAGTAGTGGGGCCGCGCCGCCTCGGGTCGGGGAAGGTGCAAGGCCCCGCGCCGCCGGTCGGGGAGAAGCGAGGTTGCGCCGCCAGCGGTCGAGCGTTGCTCAAGGAAGGTGTGGGGTCACGCACTGCCAGGGCAGTCGGTGGTGGTGGGAGCCCGCCACAGCTGCCATCGGAGGGCCGACGTCAAAGCTGGTGTCCCTTGACGCCTCCTCGCTGGTGGGGAGCGGGGTAGGCAGCACCATAGCAGGGCCACCACCGGTGCCTCCTCGCCAACCGGATCTGAGGGGGCGGCTCAGCCTCCTGCCTCCTACCGTTGTGCGCTGACGATCGGTGAAGGAGCGGGTCGGTGAAGGGGCCGCCGTGTGTGCCACGCGCGGGGCTGGCCGTGTCGGCGTGCCACCACCAGGTGTCGCTGGTGGGGACGGAGAAGAGGGGGCGGCAGGGGTGGTGGGGATTAGGGATTAGGGTTTAGGGGCATATATAGGGCCCGAGAAGGTGGGCTGGTTCAGTTAGGCTGATGGGGAGCTAGTTTGGTGGAACCAAGTGGCTGCGGGTTGGACTAGAGCTTCCCACATTTATTGGAAGACCTAAGTATATATATATATATATTCTACACCCAATGTGTAGAATATTATTCTACACCGTAAGTCAAAACTGACCAGAAAAAAATACTGAGTACTACTGAATCGCGGTCAGTATCACTCAGTACTATACCCAGGACCACGAAATACTGAACGATACTAAAACGTGAATATTGAACATTACTAAATTCTGTTCAGTATAACAGTTTGGTATATATATACACGTTATTCTATGTGTACCAAATTGTTATACTGAACAGAATTTAGTAATGTTCAATATTCACGTTTCAGTATCGTTTAGTATTTCGTGGTCCTGGGTGTTCAATATATACGGTAAGGCTATTCTACAGCTGGCCACAGAATAACTTATTCTATAGCCACCTTGTTTTACAATAATGTTTATACCAATTTACAATAATGACAATATACATTTACGATACATGGGTTACTATAATTCAAGATGATACTTACCATAATGTTATAGTAAATCACTTATGAGAGAGTTACTATAATCTCGTAAATTGCTATAGTAATTTTCAGAACTCAAAGTGATCATAGAATAACTTATTCTACGACCAGCTACATAACAGTACATCTATATATATATATATATATATCCGTTATTTAGAGCGCCAGGCTCTAAATATTGTTAAGCGCGCCGGCGTCGCGCGCCAGAGCCTTCGGACCAGCGAAAGCAAGGGCGTGTTTGCTTCCCCTCCAAAACGCTAAATTTTTCAAGATTCTCCGTCGCATCGAATCTTTGGACACATACATGAAGCATTAAATATAAATAAAAAATAAAACTAATTATACAGTTTAGATAAAATCCACGAAATAAATCTTTTAAACCTAATTAGACTATAATTAAACACTAATTATTAAATAACAACGAAAATGCTACAGTATCGTTTCGTCAAAAATTTTGCGAACTAAACTAGGCCCAAACGTAATTTGCACCTTCCGCAACCGTAAAAGCTGACACTTGGGCAGGGCGCCAGGCAGTGCATGCATCGGTAACTGTAAAAGGAAGGTCATAAAAGCGGTGTATGCAGCCGCAGCCGTAAGAGCAAGACTAATAATAGCTCGCTGACTGTGTGGTCTTTTTTAGCCTTTTCTTATCTTTTTAGTAGTTAGGTCTTTATATTTAATACAACATGATCTACTTGTTTCTTTTATATATATATATATATTTTTTTTTGTTCTTATGTCCAAATCCGCTATAAGCTTATAGCCCGTTTCTGTTCCCCTCTCTTTTTTATCTCAGTATTTAGTCAACTTACAGCCTGCTATTATACTTGCTCTAAAAGGAAGGGCATAAACAACTGTTCTCAAAATCCGGTAGCCGTAAATCTAATACTCTGACCTGTTGGCTGATCGGCTTTTGGTTAGTCAGCTGATGCTTCTTTATTATAAGATAAAATACTATTGATTGACCGGTAAGTCCCGTGAGTGAAATCAACTGCTCAAGGAATAGCACGAAGCATTAAGATCCGGCTCAACTGCTCAAGGATTAGCACGAAGCACCTAGATCCGCATGAACATGAACCATGGTCACGAGACACATAGCTGCACTGCCACCACAACGCGGATCGCCGCTTTTTCCCCTATCAGTGAGATCACATGCCTGATCCAAATAGTCCAATCTCCATGCGCATGAGAAGAAAAAAAAAAAAAACTGAGATCAGGAATCTGATTTCACATCATGGCCCCATTCGCTGGTCTAAAACTTGGCTGAAACTAACTGAAAAACACTGTTCCGGCTGAATCGTTGTGAGAGAAAAACACTGTTCCGGCTGAAAAAAGAAACCGAACAAGCCATTTTTAAGACAAGCGAACAGGACCAATATCAAATAATACCAGACTATTTCGGCTAAAATCGGCTGAAAAACACTGTTCACTCATCTCAAACTTAGCTAAAATTAGCTTAAAAATACTGTTCCAGCTAAATTGTTGGGAGAAAAAAATACTGTTCCAACTGAAAAAAAAAAAAAAACAAACAGGTCGAATATGGGTAAACCGAACTGGATTATTGAGAGATCATAGTCAAAATTGAGTTTGGGATTATTGAGTAATTTACTACTGCTGCTGCTAGTCTTCCGCTGCTACTACTACAATACTAGTACCAGTAGTGTCCCAGCTAAAATTGAGAATGGGAATACATTTTCTTGTCATAGCAGTATATGCACCTAGTATATACAAGCAGTATTAAGGGGTGTTTGGTTCCTACAGAAAAATTTTAGTCTCTGTCCCATCAGATATTTAGACACATACATGAAGTATTAAATATAGACGAAAAAAATAACTAATTGCATATATTGCGGCTAATTTGCGAGACGAATTTTTTAAGCTTAATTAATCCATGATTTGACAATGTGGTGCTACAGTAAATATGGGCTAATGGCGGATTAATTAGGCTTAATAAATTCGTCTCGTAAATTAATCTCCATCTATATAATTAGTTTTATAATTAACTCATATTTAGTTCTCCTAAATAGCATCCAAACGTCCGACCGATCCGACCGATGTGACGTGAACTAAAATTTAGGCCATAGAACCAAACACCCCCTTTCTACCAAAAGTAAAACTACCAGGAGCACTAGTTAGTAACAAATCGCCAGCCAGAAAATCATGAGTGCTACGGCTGGTGCTCCTCTCGTCTTACAGAGATAGAATGGATTCTGGCCATTAGCAGCTTGACGCCAAGAGCAAAACACTAGAAAGCAGATCTTGAAGAAGAATGTAAGACTCAAATCGGGGGCACCCAAGAGTGAGGACTCTGTACGCGGGAGAGGCCGATGCCGAAGGAGACTACCAGCATCGCCCATCCATGCATGCCGGAGGGATCCGTGACGGAGGCCACCCGGCCACCCATCTGCACGCCGGAGCGGACCACGCCACCGCGAAGACCGGCACCTACCTGCATGGATCCTCCGCATCACCTCATGGGGAGGAAGGGCCGCCGTCAGTGGCGGTGGTGGGGACGCCGCAGATGAAGGTGCGGAGGCGCCGTCGTCGCAGCCTGGAGGGGCGCGGGAGGCACCGCGGTCGCAGCCGGCCACGAGAAGACCGCCGCCCGCTACCGCCGCCACCCACCATGGTGATGTGGAAGCCGCCGCGGATCAAGACGCCGCTGCCGCAGGGGCCGCCATGAGCGCAGGTCAGGCAAGGGAGCAGGGGACGCCGGCGCCAAGGATGTAGAAGTGCCATCACCGGTGCGCCGTCGGCAAGGGAGCAGGGGACGCCGCCGCCACCAGATGGTGTGGTGTCGATGCGGCCGGTGAAGGGAGGGAAGGGGTGGGGGGTTGGCGCGGGGGCCACCACCACCGGTGTGGACGAGGTGGGCGCCGCCGCCGGAAGACGCCGCACGGGGGCAGCCGAGGGCGCCGCGCGGGGGCCGCCGAGCGCGCTGGAAGGGAAAGGGCCCCGCCGTCGGGTCCATGCCCCTGCCCCTGCGCCGCAGATGCTGGAGAGGAAGCCGCCGCCGCTGCACAGGCCATCCCGCCGGTCGGGCCTCTGCTTGGCCGCCGCCGCCGCTGGGAGGTGAAGCGGAGGGAGGGGGCGCCGCCACCAGTATCGAGCGAGATACAGATCGGGGGAAATGAGGAGAGATAAAAGGGAGGAAATAATGAGAATTAGGAATGGGTATCGGTTATATACGGTAGTGGGAGTGGGATTCTACAACATTACGGTTGCATAGTAGTATATCTTACGTTCTGCGTGGCTGGGAGCTGGGAACGAAAACGGATAGGATACATACATATATCACCGATATTACATTTGTTTTCATATTTTTGTCCGAATTCGAATTCGAATACGAATAGTGTTAACTATGTCGGACGACATCATAAATATGTGATTTGAGTATTCGGATACGGATACGGTATCGGATGTTGGATATCCGAACTTGGATACGGACAGATCTCAATCCCTCTAAACGGATTCGGTTTCGAATACGGTCGGAAAATATCCGTACCGTTTTCATCCCTACTGACAGTCCACGCCGGAGTTGGGCCGCGCTCCGCCGGCGCTCTAAATTATATTTAGAGCGCTGGGTCCTGAATACTCCCTCCAGTCTCTAAAGAATGTCGTTTGGGTTGTTTTAAGTCCAACATTTTAAAAATTGAGTACAAATAAATTCTTTTAGGTTAAGTTTGAAAACACGAAATTGACGTAAGTAGATTCATCTTGAAATGTAGTTTTATAAAAGTATATATTGAGTATATTTTATAAATATTTTATAGCAAAAAGTAATGGTCAAAGTTGTTTTTTTAGACCATGTCGCTGTCCAAAACGACATTCTTTATGAAACCGGAGGGAGTATGAATGTTTGAACCAGGAGAAAATGTCCAATCGATCAAGAACTGATACATAATTATTGCACCATTGAATCCTAAATTAATTGCAGGTCTTATGATCAACATTTTGGACATAGGGACTAAGCATATCAAAGTGTATAGATCATTTTTGCATTTTTTTATTAAGAATAAAAAGTAGATATGACACAGTATATTAATTCTTTCAAACACATAACTCAAAGTTTTGCACTCATCAATTTGACACGTGTGGGATTTTTTTTCTGCGGAATGATATTAGGTGCAGTACAAAAAGAAATGGATAAAAAGTAACACATCAACTAAATATTAGATGCAGTACATCATTCCTTCTTATATAAGTTCGGGCAAAATTAAATGTATGACAAACATTATATGTGAAGATCTAAGAAAATACGCACGAAGAGATTGCTCATCCTTATACACGTGTGTCTATCTAGTTTTTTTTGCTGTATTGGAGCTCCAAGTAAAAGGAAGGACAGAGTGAGCTTCAAGGAAATGCCCCATTTTTTCTATACACAACACGCTGCAAATAAAACCTTATATACGTGCAATCCAAAAACTAAACGACTTGATGAGGAGAGTCATCCATCATGCAATCATCAACTTAAAGAACTCTAAGCTATTGAATTGTATATATTTTTGCAAAGCATGCATACCATCATCTAACACACTACAAGATCTAAACTTAAATGAATTAACCCTTGACTACAAGGCAATAACGAACAAGCTCACCTTGTTTCAAATTTGGCTTGCTCATTCAGCCCCTTTAACTTTATTTGCACCTCACGGTTCTCAGTCCTGAGGTTACCAAGCATCTCTTGGATAGACAAATAATATAAATATCAACAACTACATTGTCACTCGAGAAATAATGTTATTTCTCTTGGATCTTGTGCTCGGCACACAACTATAATACAAACCTGTTGCGACTGCACTTGTGGAGATGATGACCTGCACTACATCTTTAGTGCATCAGCCCCGCGCTGAAGGTCTTGGATGTGGTTTACCTTTTGCACCTTCAGTTGTGCCGTGTATTCCCGGTTACGAAGAATCCTGCAATTTTATACAAGAATTGAAATTGAGGAAATTAAGAACATCAGAGGCAAAACTAGAAGGTTGAGCACTTCGATAAATATATAACCCACATGCATGGCCACTTCAAAATTGAACTTGAGATATTGGAAATCCATATACGAATGTACTTCTTGACCCTCTTAGGATTTGTTTTAACGAGATCCTTGAGTCAGTTATCCTTATTGATCGTCTCCATGTCGGCCTCAGAGAAGAAGTGCTCCTTTGTGCAGCCCCTTTGTGGCATGCTACTGCTAGCGCTAGTTCCAAGAGCTGGCGACCGTGGTGGTAACCCAGGTCTGTCCATATACTCCCAAGTATCAGCTTTGGCACGACCGGGACAACGGCAGTGCAGTTTTCCACAGATACAGACCTATAGTTCTGGGGCATTTTTGCCCCAGCACTACTGTTGCGGCCACCAATGCTCATCATGTCGAACTTGTTGGCCAATGCCAGCATGGCTACCCAACTGCCTGCGACACTGCTCCCCATGCTCTGGTCATAGCTGCTGCTCACAGTAGATGACCACAGAGAAAGTAGGTCTCTCAGCTGTTTTAGCACGCTTGCTCCTCCAACTAGGAATACATGGGCACGGAACCGTGACAGTTCCAGGGAATGCTGCTACTGCTAGGTAGACCATACCATGATAAGTGTCTAAAAGGCGGCAGACCATACTATCATATTTCTAGGCTCGGCCGCAATGGAGGCAGCTCTGAGTCCGACGATGGTTGTGCGTGGTCAGCCGACCATGATGAAGAGGACTGGAAAATGGTGGTCTTGCCAAGAAGAGGTGCCACAAATATAGGTGGAGAAATGCTGCGATGCCGCTGGCAGTGGGTACAACCCAGAGAAGATGTAATTATAAAGAATAACCATGCACTGGGATAAATGCAATAACCCATCAAAGTAAATTAGAAACAATTAAATAAAATAAGTTCCTACCTAAAGAAAATATATACAATAGATGAACTACAATAAACAACTAAAATAAGTTCAAAACAACGAAATAAGACATAGCAAGGATAAATATCATTCCCACACATACAAAGTCCTACTAGAATAGTTCTTAATATGAAGTATGCTTCCAGAAATCAAATGTCTAAAAATAAATATTATCAAAACTTCCATGGCTGCTGTGGTTGACCCATAAGCTCATCATCAATAGTTTGATGTGGTTGTTGTTCTGGCTGTGTGTTCCTGTGCTTGAAGGTGGTGTGAGCTAATTAGATCATTTGCATGGGAATCCATCAGTTGGTGCAAACCATTGGTGGATGAAGCACTCCAACCTGCCATCTGCGAGCTCTTTGGATTGTGTGTGCCATTGGCACAAAGCATATCGAGCTTAAGAAGTGTTAACCTCTGGGTCTCAGATTGCAACCGGTGATTTGGATCTGTATGATATGAAGAATAGTGATCCCATGTTATATAATTATTTGAAGATATAAGTTTTTAAATAAGAAGGGAAAATATTGTAAACATGGATGAAATAGGCTCATCAAGGAGACAAAACACATCATTACCAACATTTGTAGATGCTTATTGAGTATCAATCTTTGATCTAGGGAGAAAATGTCCAATCAATGAATAAACCTTACATACATTATTGCAACGTTGAGTGATAAATTAATTGCAGATCTTATGATCAACATTTCTAATATAGGGTCTAAGCAGATCATAGTGTATAAATGATTGTTTGCATGTTTTTAAATTATATATCAAAGAATATTAAAGTCGACATGACACTCAGCATATTATGTTTCAAGCACATAATTCCAAGTTTTACACAAATTAATTCACCACATGTGTGTGATGTCAAACATGTGAAGCAAACAGATGCCACACAGTCTAGCAGTGTTAGTGCTATATCATTTGAATTTACGAATAAGTCTATCACTTCAAGCTGATCAAGGGAGATTAAATATAACATGATTTAAAAAAAATGATAAACAGTAACACATCAGCTAAAATATATATAGTTCTAAAAATATTGTAACTTACTATTGTAAGTATTTGTGACACTATAATATAAATCTGTGTTGTCCATATAACCCCCTCCCCCTGATCCTTTTGACATATTGAGGGGCTGCTGATCTTTGCAAAAAACTTGAAATAAAGTTTATTGAATTATTGTTGCCATTATGTTCAAGGTAATGCAACAAACAAGAGTATTTTATAAATGATTAATTCAAAAAATGTAATAGCCATTGTAACAAAAACATTTGCAACACACTCAACTACAAATTTGAAAATCTAAGAATAGTACCCACAAAACGATGCCACAATTAAATGTATGACAAACATTATAAACATCGAAGAAAATACGCACAGAGAGATTGCTCATCCATATACCCATGTGTCTATCTAGTTTTTTGCTGTGTTGGAGCTCCAAGTAAAGGGAAGGACAAAGTGAGCCTCAAGGAAATGACCCATTTTTGCTATACACAACACGCTGCAAATAAAACCTTATAGACGTGCAATCCAAAACCTAAACAGACTTGATGAGGAGAGACATCCATCATGCATTCATCAACTTAAAGAAGTCTAAGCTATTGAATTGTATATATTTTTTGCAAAGCATGCATACCACCATCTAACACACTACAAGATCTAAACTTAAATGAATTCACCCTTGACTACAAGGCAATAACGAACAAGCTCACCTTGTTTCAAATTTGGCTTGCTCATTCAGCCCCTTTAACTTTATTTGCACCTCGTGGTTCTCAGTCCTGAGGTTATCAAGCATATCCTAGATAGACAAATAATATAAATATCAACAACTACATTGTCACTCAAGAAAAAATGTTATTTCTCCTAGATGTTGTGGTCGACACACAACTATAATACAAACCTGCTGTGACTGCACTTGTGGAGATAATGACCTGCACTACATCTTTAGTGCATCAGCCCGGCGCTGAAGGTCTTGGATGTGGTTTGCCTTTTGCACCTTCAGCTGTGCCGCATATTCCCGGTTACGGAGAATCCTGCAATTTTATACAAGAATTGAAATCAAGGAAATTAAGAACATCAGAGGCAAAACTAGAAGGTTGAGCACTTTGATAAATATGTACCCCACATGCATGGCCACTTCAAAATTGAACTTGAGATATTGGAAATCCATATACGAACATACTTCTTGACCCTCTTAGGATCTGTTTTCACGAGATCCTTGAGTCGGTTGTCCTTATTGATCGTCTCCATGTCGACCTCAGAGAAGAAGTGCTCCTTGGTGTAGCCCCTTTGTGACATGCTGCTGCTAGCGCTAGCTCCAAGAGCTGGCGACCGTGGTGGTAACCCAGGTCTATCCATGTACTCCCAAGTTTCAGCTTTGGCATGACTCGGACAACGGCAGTGCAGTTTTCCACAGATACGGAGCCGTAGTTGTGGGGCATTTTTGCCCCAGCACTACTGTTGCTGCCACCAATGCTCATCATGTCGAACTTGTTGGCCAATGCCAGCATGGCTGCCCAGCTGCCTGCAACATTGCTCCCCATGCTCTGGTCGTAGCTGCTGCTCACAGTAGATGACCATAGAGAAAGTAGGTCTCTCAGCTGTTTTAGCAAGCTTGCTCCTCCAACTGGGAATACATGGGCACGGAACCGTGACAGTTCTAGGGAATGCTGCTACTGCTAGGTAGACCATACCATGATAAGTGTCCTAAAGGCGGCAGACCATACTATCATATTTCTAGGCATGGCCGCATTGGAGGCAGCTCTGAGTCCGACGATGGCTGTGCGTTGTCAGCCGACCATGATGAAGATGACTGGAAAATGGTGGTCCTGCTAGGAAGAGGCGCCACAAATATAGGTGGAGAAATGCTGCGATGCCGCTGGCAGTGGGTACAACCCAGAGAAGACGTAATTATAAAGAATAACCATGCACCGGGATAAATGCAATAACCCATCAAAGTAAATTAGAAACAATTAAATAAAATAAGTTCCAACCTAAAGAAAATATATACAATAGATGAACTACAATAAACAACTAAAATAAGTTCAAAACAACGAAATAAGACATAGCAAGGATAAATATCATTCCCACACATACAAAGTCCTACTAGAATAGTTCTTAATATGAAGTATGCTTCCAGAAATCAAATGTCTAAAAATAAATATTATCAAAACTTCCATGGCTACTGTGGTTGACCCATAAGCTCATCATCAATAGTTTGATGTGGTTGTTGTTCTGGCTGCATCTGTGGTGTGTGTTCCTATGCTTGATGGTGGTGTGAGCTAATTAGATAATTCGCATGGGAATCCATCAGTTGGTGCAAACCATTGGTGGATGAAGCATTCCAACCTGCCATCTGCGAGCTCTTTTGATTGTGTGTGCCATTGGCATAAAGCATATCGAGCTTAAGAAGTTTTAACCTCTAGGTCTCAGATTGCAACCGGTGATTTGGATCTGTATGATATGAAGAATAGTGATCCCATGTTATATAATTATTTGAAGATATAAGTTTTTAAATAAGAAGGGAAAATATTGTAAACATGGATGAAAATAGGCTCATCAAGGAGACAAAAGACATCATTACCAACATTTGTAGATTCTTATTGAGTATCAATCTTTGATCCGGGGAGAAAATGTCCAATCAATGAAGAAACCTTACATACATTATTACAACGTTGAGTGATAAATTAATTGCAGATCTTATGATCAACATTTCTAATATAGGGTCTAAGCAGAACATAGTGTATAAATGATTGTTTGCATGTTTTTAAATTATATATCAAAGAATATTAAAGTCGACATGACACTCATCATATTATGTTTCAAACACATAATTCCAAATTTTACACACATTAATTCACCACATGTGTGTGATGTCAAACATGTGAAGCAAACAGATGCCACACAGTCTAGCAGTGTTAGCGCTATATCATTTGAATTTACTAATAAGGCTATCAGTTCAAGCTGATCAAGGGAGATTAAAAATAACTTGATTTAAAAAAATGATAAACAGTAACATATCAGCTAAAATATATATAGTTCTAAAAATATTGTAACTTACTATTGTCAGTATTTGTGACACTATAATATAAATCTGTGTTCTCCATATAACCCCCTCCCCCTGATCCTTTTGACATATTGAGGGGCTGCTGATCTTTGCAGAAAACATGAAATAGAGTTTATTGAATTATTGTTGCCATTATGTTCAGGGCAATGCAACAAACAAGAGTATTTTATAAATGATTAATGCAAAAAATGTAATAGCCATTGTAACAAAAACATTTGCAACACACTCAACTACAAATTCGAAAATCTAAGAATAGTAGCCACAAAATGATGCCACAATTAAATGTATGACAAACATTATAAACATCCAAGAAAATACGCACGGAGAGATTGCTCATCCTTATACCCATGTGTCTATCTAGTTTTTTGCTATGTTGGAGCTCCAAGTAAAGGGAAGGATAGAGTGAGCCTCAAGGAAATGCCCCATTATTTCTATACACACCACGCTGCAAATAAAACCTTATATACGTGCAATCCAAAAACTAAACAACTTGATCAGGAGAGTCGTCCATCCTGCATTCATCATCTTAAAGAACTCTAAGCTATTGAATTGTATACATTTTTGCAAAGCATGCATACCATCATCTAACACTCTACAAGATCTAAACTTAAATGAATTAACCCTTGACTACAAGGCAATAACGAACAAGCTCAGTTTGTTTCAAATTTGGCTTGCTCATTCAGCCCCTTTAACTTTATTTGCACCTCACGGTACTTAATCCTGAGGTTATCAAGCATCTCCTGGATAGACAAATAATATAAATATCAACAACTACATTGTCACTCGAGAAATAATGTCATTTCTCCTAGATGCTATGGTCGGTCCACAACTATAATACAAACCTATTGCAACTGCACTTGTGGAGATAATGACCTACAGTACATCTTTAGTGCATCAGCCCAACACTGAAGGTCTTGGATGTGGTTTGCCTTTTGCACCTTCAACTATGCCATGAATTCCTGGTTACGGAGAATCCTAGAATTTTATACAAGAATTGAAATCAAGGAAATTAAGAACATTAGAGGCAAAACTAAAAGGTTGAGCACTTGGATAAAATATACCCCACATGCATGGCCACTTCAAAATTGAACTTGAGATATTGGAAATCCATATACGAACATACTTCTTGACCCTCTTAGGATCTGTTTTCACGAGATCCTTGAGTCGGTTGTCCTTATTGATCGTCTCCATGTCGACCTCAGAGAAGAAGTGCTCCTTGGTGTAGCCCCTTTGTGACATGCTGCTGCTAGCGCTAGCTCCAAGAGCTGGCGACCGTGGTGGTAACCCAGGTCTATCCATGTACTCCCAAGTTTCAGCTTTGGCATGACTCGGACAACGGCAGTGCAGTTTTCCACAGATACGGAGCCGTAGTTGTGGGGCATTTTTGCCCCAGCACTACTGTTGCTGCCACCAATGCTCATCATGTCGAACTTGTTGGCCAATGCCAGCATGGCTGCCCAGCTACCTGCAACACTGCTCCCCATGCTCTGGTCGTAGCTGCTGCTCACAGTAGATGACCATAGAGAAAGTAGGTCTCTCAGCTGTTTTAGCAAGCTTGCTCCTCCAACTGGGAATACATGGGCACGGAACCGTGACAGTTCTAGGGAATGCTGCTACTGCTAGGTAGACCATACCATGATAAGTGTCCTAAAGGCGGCAGACCATACTATCATATTTCTAGGCATGGCCGCATTGGAGGCAGCTCTGAGTCCGACGATGGCTGTGCGTTGTCAGCCGACCATGATGAAGATGACTGGAAAATGGTGGTCCTGCTAGGAAGAGGCGCCACAAATATAGGTGGAGAAATGCTGCGATGCCGCTGGCAGTGGGTACAACCCAGAGAAGACGTAATTATAAAGAATAACCATGCACCGGGATAAATGCAATAACCCATCAAAGTAAATTAGAAACAATTAAATAAAATAAGTTCCAACCTAAAGAAAATATATACAATAGATGAACTACAATAAACAACTAAAATAAGTTCAAAACAACGAAATAAGACATAGCAAGGATAAATATCATTCCCACACATACAAAGTCCTACTAGAATAGTTCTTAATATGAAGTATGCTTCCAGAAATCAAATGTCTAAAAATAAATATTATCAAAACTTCCATGGCTACTGTGGTTGACCCATAAGCTCATCATCAATAGTTTGATGTGGTTGTTGTTCTGGCTGCATCTGTGGTGTGTGTTCCTATGCTTGATGGTGGTGTGAGCTAATTAGATAATTCGCATGGGAATCCATCAGTTGGTGCAAACCATTGGTGGATGAAGCATTCCAACCTGCCATCTGCGAGCTCTTTTGATTGTGTGTGCCATTGGCATAAAGCATATCGAGCTTAAGAAGTTTTAACCTCTGGGTCTCAGATTGCAACCGGTGATTTGGATCTGTATGATATGAAGAATAGTGATCCCATGTTATATAATTATTTGAAGATATAAGTTTTTAAATAAGAAGGGAAAATATTGTAAACATGGATGAAAATAGGCTCATCAAGGAGACAAAAGACATCATTACCAACATTTGTAGATTCTTATTGAGTATCAATCTTTGATCCGGGGAGAAAATGTCCAATCAATGAAGAAACCTTACATACATTATTACAACGTTGAGTGATAAATTAATTGCAGATCTTATGATCAACATTTCTAATATAGGGTCTAAGCAGAACATAGTGTATAAATGATTGTTTGCATGTTTTTAAAATATATATCAAAGAATATTAAAGTCGACATGACACTCAGCATATTATGTTTCAAGCACATAATTCCAAGTTTTACACAAATTAATTCACCACATGTGTGTGATGTCAAACATGTGAAGCAAACAGATGCCACACAGTCTAGCAGTGTTAGTGCTATATCATTTGAATTTACGAATAAGTCTATCACTTCAAGCTGATCAAGGGAGATTAAATATAACATGATTTAAAAAAAATGATAAACAGTAACACATCAGCTAAAATATATATAGTTCTAAAAATATTGTAACTTACTATTGTAAGTATTTGTGACACTATAATATAAATCTGTGTTGTCCATATAACCCCCTCCCCCTGATCCTTTTGACATATTGAGGGGCTGCTGATCTTTGCAAAAAACTTGAAATAAAGTTTATTGAATTATTGTTGCCATTATGTTCAAGGTAATGCAACAAACAAGAGTATTTTATAAATGATTAATTCAAAAAATGTAATAGCCATTGTAACAAAAACATTTGCAACACACTCAACTACAAATTTGAAAATCTAAGAATAGTACCCACAAAACGATGCCACAATTAAATGTATGACAAACATTATAAACATCGAAGAAAATACGCACAGAGAGATTGCTCATCCATATACCCATGTGTCTATCTAGTTTTTTGCTGTGTTGGAGCTCCAAGTAAAGGGAAGGACAAAGTGAGCCTCAAGGAAATGACCCATTTTTGCTATACACAACACGCTGCAAATAAAACCTTATAGACGTGCAATCCAAAACCTAAACAGACTTGATGAGGAGAGACATCCATCATGCATTCATCAACTTAAAGAAGTCTAAGCTATTGAATTGTATATATTTTTTGCAAAGCATGCATACCACCATCTAACACACTACAAGATCTAAACTTAAATGAATTCACCCTTGACTACAAGGCAATAACGAACAAGCTCACCTTGTTTCAAATTTGGCTTGCTCATTCAGCCCCTTTAACTTTATTTGCACCTCGTGGTTCTCAGTCCTGAGGTTATCAAGCATATCCTAGATAGACAAATAATATAAATATCAACAACTACATTGTCACTCAAGAAAAAATGTTATTTCTCCTAGATGTTGTGGTCGACACACAACTATAATACAAACCTGCTGTGACTGCACTTGTGGAGATAATGACCTGCACTACATCTTTAGTGCATCAGCCCGGCGCTGAAGGTCTTGGATGTGGTTTGCCTTTTGCACCTTCAGCTGTGCCGCATATTCCCGGTTACGGAGAATCCTGCAATTTTATACAAGAATTGAAATCAAGGAAATTAAGAACATCAGAGGCAAAACTAGAAGGTTGAGCACTTTGATAAATATGTACCCCACATGCATGGCCACTTCAAAATTGAACTTGAGATATTGGAAATCCATATACGAACATACTTCTTGACCCTCTTAGGATCTGTTTTCACGAGATCCTTGAGTCGGTTGTCCTTATTGATCGTCTCCATGTCGACCTCAGAGAAGAAGTGCTCCTTGGTGTAGCCCCTTTGTGACATGCTGCTGCTAGCGCTAGCTCCAAGAGCTGGCGACCGTGGTGGTAACCCAGGTCTATCCATGTACTCCCAAGTTTCAGCTTTGGCATGACTCGGACAACGGCAGTGCAGTTTTCCACAGATACGGAGCCGTAGTTGTGGGGCATTTTTGCCCCAGCACTACTGTTGCTGCCACCAATGCTCATCATGTCGAACTTGTTGGCCAATGCCAGCATGGCTGCCCAGCTGCCTGCAACACTGCTCCCCATGCTCTGGTCGTAGCTGCTGCTCACAGTAGATGACCATAGAGAAAGTAGGTCTCTCAGCTGTTTTAGCAAGCTTGCTCCTCCAACTGGGAATACATGGGCACAGAACCGTGACAGTTCTAGGGAATGCTGCTACTGCTAGGTAGACCATACCATGATAAGTGTCCTAAAGGCGGCAGACCATACTATCATATTTCTAGGCATGGCCGCATTGGAGGCAGCTCTGAGTCCGACGATGGCTGTGCGTTGTCAGCCGACCATGATGAAGATGACTGGAAAATGGTGGTCCTGCTAGGAAGAGGCGCCACAAATATAGGTGGAGAAATGCTGCGATGCCGCTGGCAGTGGGTACAACCCAGAGAAGACGTAATTATAAAGAATAACCATGCACCGGGATAAATGCAATAACCCATCAAAGTAAATTAGAAACAATTAAATAAAATAAGTTCCAACCTAAAGAAAATATATACAATAGATGAACTACAATAAACAACTAAAATAAGTTCAAAACAACGAAATAAGACATAGCAAGGATAAATATCATTCCCACACATACAAAGTCCTACTAGAATAGTTCTTAATATGAAGTATGCTTCCAGAAATCAAATGTCTAAAAATAAATATTATCAAAACTTCCATGGCTACTGTGGTTGACCCATAAGCTCATCATCAATAGTTTGATGTGGTTGTTGTTCTGGCTGCATCTGTGGTGTGTGTTCCTATGCTTGATGGTGGTGTGAGCTAATTAGATAATTCGCATGGGAATCCATCAGTTGGTGCAAACCATTGGTGGATGAAGCATTCCAACCTGCCATCTGCGAGCTCTTTTGATTGTGTGTGCCATTGGCATAAAGCATATCGAGCTTAAGAAGTTTTAACCTCTAGGTCTCAGATTGCAACCGGTGATTTGGATCTGTATGATATGAAGAATAGTGATCCCATGTTATATAATTATTTGAAGATATAAGTTTTTAAATAAGAAGGGAAAATATTGTAAACATGGATGAAAATAGGCTCATCAAGGAGACAAAAGACATCATTACCAACATTTGTAGATTCTTATTGAGTATCAATCTTTGATCCGGGGAGAAAATGTCCAATCAATGAAGAAACCTTACATACATTATTACAACGTTGAGTGATAAATTAATTGCAGATCTTATGATCAACATTTCTAATATAGGGTCTAAGCAGAACATAGTGTATAAATGATTGTTTGCATGTTTTTAAATTATATATCAAAGAATATTAAAGTCGACATGACACTCATCATATTATGTTTCAAACACATAATTCCAAATTTTACACACATTAATTCACCACATGTGTGTGATGTCAAACATGTGAAGCAAACAGATGCCACACAGTCTAGCAGTGTTAGCGCTATATCATTTGAATTTACTAATAAGGCTATCAGTTCAAGCTGATCAAGTGAGATTAAAAATAACTTGATTTAAAAAAATGATAAACAGTAACATATCAGCTAAAATATATATAGTTCTAAAAATATTGTAACTTACTATTGTCAGTATTTGTGACACTATAATATAAATCTGTGTTCTCCATATAACCCCCTCCCCCTGATCCTTTTGACATATTGAGGGGCTGCTGATCTTTGCAGAAAACATGAAATAGAGTTTATTGAATTATTGTTGCCATTATGTTCAGGGCAATGCAACAAACAAGAGTATTTTATAAATGATTAATGCAAAAAATGTAATAGCCATTGTAACAAAAACATTTGCAACACACTCAACTACAAATTCGAAAATCTAAGAATAGTAGCCACAAAATGATGCCACAATTAAATGTATGACAAACATTATAAACATCGAAGAAAATACGCACGGAGAGATTGCTCATCCATATACCCATGTGTCTATCTAGTTTGTTGCTGTGTTGGAGCTCCAAGTAAAGGGAAGGACAGAGTGAGCCTCAATTAAATGACCCATTTTTTCTATACACAACACGCTGCAAATAAAACCTTATATATGTGCAATCCAAAAACTAAACGACTTGATGAGGAGAGTCATCCATCATGCATTCATCAACTTAAAGAAGTCTAAGGTATTGAATTGTATATATTTTTTGCAAAGCATGCATACCATCATCTAACACACTACAAGATCTAAACTTAAATGAATTAACCCTTGACTACAAGGCAATAACGAACAAGCTCACCTTGTTTCAAATTTGGCTTGCTCATTCAGCCCCTTTAACTTTATTTGCACCTCATGGTTCTCAGTCCTGAGGTTATCAAGCATCTCCTGGATAGACAAACAATATAAATATCAACAACTACATTGTCACTCGAGAAATAATGTTATTTCTCCTAGATGTTGTGGTCGACACACAACTATAATACAAACCTGCTACGACTGCACCTGTGGAGATAATGACCTGCACTACATCTTTAGTGCATTAGCCCGACGCTGAAGGTCTTGGATGTGGTTTGCCTTTTGCACCTTCAGTTGTGCCGCATATTCTCGGTTATGGAGAATCATGCAATTTTATACAAGAATTGAAATTGAGGAAATTAAGAACATCAGAGGCAAAACTAGAAGGTTGAGCACTTCGATAAATATGTACCCCACATGCATGGCCACTTCAAAATTGAATTTGAGGTATTGGAAATCCATATACGAACGTACTTCTGGACCCTCTTAGGATCTGTTTTCACGAGATCCTTGAGTCGGTTGTCCTTATTGATCATCTCCATGTCGACCTTAGAGAAGAAGTGCTCCTTGGTGCAGCCCCTTTGTGACATGCTGCTGCTAGCGCTAGCTCCAAGAGCTGGCGACCGTGGTGGTAACCCAGGTCTGTCCATATACTCCCAAGTTTTAGCTTTGGCATGACCGGGACAGCGGTAGTGCAGTTTTCCACACACACGGAGCCGTAGTTGTGGGGCATTTTTGCCCCAGCACTACTGTTGCTGCCACCAATGCTCATCATGTCGAACTTGTTGGCCAATGCCAGCATGGCTGCCCAACTGCCTGCGACACTGCTCCCCATGCTCTGGTCGTAGCTGCTGCTCACAGTAGATGACCACAGAGAAAGTAGGTCTCTCAGCTGTTTTAGCAAGCTTGCTCCTCCAACTGGGAATACATGGGCACGGAACCGTGATAGTTCCAGGGAATGCTGCTACTGCTAGGCAGACCATACCATGATAAGTGTCCTAAAGGCGGTAGACCATACTATCATATTTCTAGGCTCGGCCGCATTGGTTCCAGCTCTGAGTCCGATGATGGCTGTGCATGGTCAGTCGACCATGATGAAGAGGACTGGAAAATGGTGGTCCTGCTAGGAAGAGGCGCCACAAATATAGGTGGAGAAATGCTACGATGCCGCTGGCAGTGGGTACAACCCAGAGAAGACGTAATTATAAAGAATAACCATGCACCGGGATAAATGCAATAACCCATCAAAGTAAATTAGAAACAATTAAATAAAATAAGTTCCAACCTAAAGAAAATATATACAATAGATGAACTACAATAAACAACTAAAATAAGTTCAAAACAATGAAATAAGACATAGCAAGGATAAATATCATTCCCACACATACAAAGTCCTACTAGAATAGTTCTTAATATGAAGTATGCTTCCAGAAATCAAATGTCTAAAAATAAATATTATCAAAACTTCCATGGCTACTGTGGTTGACCCATAAGCTCATCATCAATAGTTTGATGTGGTTGTTGTTCTGGCTGCATCTGTGGTGTGTGTTCCTATGCTTGATGGTGGTGTGAGCTAATTAGATCATTCGCATGGGAATCCATCAGTTGGTGCAAACCATTGGTGGATGAAGCACTCCAACCTGCCATCTGCGAGCTCTTTTGATTGTGTGTGCCATTGGCACAAAGCATATCGAGCTTAAGAAGTTTTAACCTCTGTGTCTCAGATTGCAACCGGTGATTTGGATCTGTATGATATGAAGAATAGTGATCCCATGTTATATAATTATTTGAAGATATAAGTTTTTAAATAAGAAGGGAAAATATTGTAAACATGGATGAAATAGGCTCATCAAGGAGACAAAAGACATCATTACCAACATTTGTAGATGCTTATTGAGTATCAATCTTTGATCCAGGGAGAAAATGTCCAATCAATGAATAAACCTTACATACATAATTACAACGTTGAGTGATAAATTAATTGCAGATCTTATGATCAGCATTTCTAATATAGGGTCTAAGCAGATCATAGTGTATAAATGATTGTTTGCATGTTTTAAATTTATATATCAAAGAATATTAAAGTCAACGTGACACTTAGCATATTATGTTTCAAACACATAATTCCAAGTTTTACACACATTAATTCACCACATGTGTGTGATGTCAAACATGTGAAGCAAACAGATGCCACACAGTCTAGCAGTGTTAGCGCTATATCAGTTGAATTTACTAATAAGTCTATCACTTCAAGCTGATCAAGGGAGATTAAAAATAACTTGATTTAAAAAAATGATAAATAGTAACACATCAGCTAAAATATATATAGTTCTAAAAATATTGTAACTTACTATTGTCAGTATTTGTGACACTATAATATAAATCTGTGTTGTCCATATAACCCCCTCCCCCCTAATCCTTTTGACATATTGAGGGGCTGCTGATCTTTGCAGAAAACTTGAAATAGAGTTTATTGAATTGTTGTTGCCATGATGTTCAGGGCAATGCAACAAACAAGAGTATTTTATAAATGATTAATGCAAAAAATGTAATAGCCATTGTAATAAAAACATTTGCAACACACTCAACTACAAATTTGAAAATCTAAGAATAGTAGCCACAAAACGATGCCACAATTAAATGTATGACAAACATTATAAACATCCAAGAAAATACGCACGGAGAGATTGCTCATCCTTATACCCATGTGTCTATCTAGTTTTTTGCTATGTTGGAGCTCCAAGTAAAGGGAAGGATAGAGTGAGCCTCAAGGAAATGCCCCATTATTTCTATACACACCACGCTGCAAATAAAACCTTATATACGTGCAATCCAAAAACTAAACAACTTGATCAGGAGAGTCGTCCATCCTGCATTCATCATCTTAAAGAACTCTAAGCTATTGAATTGTATACATTTTTGCAAAGCATGCATACCATCATCTAACACTCTACAAGATCTAAACTTAAATGAATTAACCCTTGACTACAAGGCAATAACGAACAAGCTCAGTTTGTTTCAAATTTGGCTTGCTCATTCAGCCCCTTTAACTTTATTTGCACCTCACGGTACTTAATCCTGAGGTTATCAAGCATCTCCTGGATAGACAAATAATATAAATATCAACAACTACATTGTCACTCGAGAAATAATGTCATTTCTCCTAGATGCTATGGTCGGTCCACAACTATAATACAAACCTATTGCAACTGCACTTGTGGAGATAATGACCTACAGTACATCTTTAGTGCATCAGCCCAACACTGAAGGTCTTGGATGTGGTTTGCCTTTTGCACCTTCAACTATGCCATGAATTCCTGGTTACGGAGAATCCTAGAATTTTATACAAGAATTGAAATCAAGGAAATTAAGAACATTAGAGGCAAAACTAAAAGGTTGAGCACTTGGATAAAATATACCCCACATGCATGGCCACTTCAAAATTGAACTTGAGATATTGGAAATCCATATACGAACGTACTTCTTGACCCTCTTAGGATCTGTTTTCATGAGATCCTTGAGTCGGTTGTCCTTATTAATCGTCTCCATGTCGGCCTCAGAGAAGAAGTGCTCCTTGGTGCTGCCCCTTTGTGACATGCTGCTGCTAGCGCTAGCTCCAAGAGCTGGCGATCGTGGTGGTAACCCAGGTCTGTCCAAATACTCCCAAGTATCAGCTTTGGCATGGCCGGGATAGCGGTAGTGCAGTTTTCTATAGATATGGAGCCATAGTTCTAGGGCATTTTTGCCCCAGCACTACTGTTGCTGCCACCAATGCTCATCATGTCAAACTTGTTGGCCAACGCCAGCATGGCTGCCCAACTGCCTACGATGCTGCTCCCTATGCTCTGGTCATAGCTGCTGCTCATAGTAGATGACCATAGAGATAGCAGGTCTCTCAGCTGTTGTAGCACGCTTGCTCCTCCAATTGGGAATACATGGGCATGGAACCGTGACAGTTCCAGGGAATGCTGCTACTCCTAGGCAGACCATACCATGATAAGTGTCCTAAAGGCGACAGACCACACTATCGTATTTCTAGGCTTGGCCGTAATGGAGGCAGCTCTGAGTGCGACGATGGCTGTGCGTGGTCAGCCAACCATGATGAAGAGGACTGGAAAATGGTGGTCCTGCTAGGAAGAGGCGCCACAAATATAGGTGGAGAAATGCTGCGATGCCGCTGGCAGTGGGTACAACCCATAGAAGACGTAATTATAAAGAATGTCCATGCACTGGGATAAATGCAATAACCCATCAAAGTAAATTAGAAACAATTAAATAAAATAAGTTCCAACCTAAAGAAAATATATACAATAGATGAACTATAATAAACAACTCAAATAAGTTCAAAACAATGAAATAAGACATAGCAAGGATAAATATCATTCCCACACATACAAAGTCCTACTAGAATAGTTCTTAATATGAAGTATGCTTCCAGAAATCAAATGTCTAAAAATAAATATTATCAAAACTTCCATGGCTACTGTGGTTGACCCATAAGCTCATCATCAATAGTTTGATGTGGTTGTTGTTCTGGCTGCATCTATGGTGTGTGTTCCTATGCTTGATGGTGGTGTGAGCTAATTAGATCATTCGCATGGGAATCTATCAGTTGGTGCAAACCATTGGTGGATGAAGCACTCCAACCTGCCATCTGCGAGCTCTTTTGATTGTGTGTGCCATTGGCACAAAGCATATCGAGCTTAAGAAGTTTTAACCTCTGGGTCTCAAATTGCAACCGGTGATTTGGATCTATATGATATGAAGAATAGTGATCCCATGTTATATAATTATTTGAAGATATAAGTTTTAAATAAGAAGGGAAAATATTGTAAACATGGATGAAATAGGCTCATCAAGGAGACAAAAGACATCGTTACCAACATTTGTATATGCTTATTGAGTATCAATCTTTGATCCTAGGAGAAAATGTCCAATCAATGAATAAACCTTACATACATTATTACAACGTTGAGTGATAGATTAATTGCAGAACTTATGATCAACATTTCTAATATAGGGTCTAAGCAGATCATAGTGTATAAATGATTGTTTGCATGTTTTTAATTTATATATCAAAGAATATTAAAGTCAACGTGACACTTAGCATATTATGTTTCAAACACATAATTCCAAGTTTTACACTCATTAATTCACCACATGTGTGTGATGTCAAACATGTGAAGGAAACAGATGCCACACAGTCTAGCAGTGTTAGCACTATATCATTTGAATTTACTAATAAGTCTATCACTTCAAGCTGATCAAGGGAGATTAAAAATAACTTGATTCAAAAAAATGATAAACAGTAACACATCAGCTAAAATATATATAGTTCTAAAAATATTGTAACTTACTATTGTAAGTATTTGTGACACTATAATATAAATCTGTGTTGTCCATATAACCCCCTCCCCCCTAATCCTTTTGACATATTAAGCGGCTGCTGATCTTTGCAGAAATCTTGAAATAGAGTTTATTGAATTGTTGTTGCCATTATGTTCAGGGCAATGCAACAAACAAGAGTATTCTATAAATGATGAATGCAAAAAATGTAATAGCCATTGTAACAAAAACATTTGCAACACACTCAACTACAAATTCGAAAATCTAAGAATAGTTGCCACAAAATGATGCCACAATTAAATGTATGACAAACATTATAAACTTCCAAGAAAATACGCACGGAGAGATTGCTCATCCTTATACCCATGTGTCTATCTAGTTTTTTGCTGTGTTGGAGTTCCAAGTAAAGGGAAGGACAGAGTGAGCCTCGAGGAAATGCCCCATTTTTTCTATACACAACACGCTGCAAATAAAACCTTATATACGTGCAATCCAAAAACTAAACGACTTGACGAGGAGAGTCGTCCATCCTGCATTCATCATCTTAAAGAACTCTAAGCTATTGAATTGTATACATTTTTGCAAAGCATGCATACCATCATCTAACACACTACAAGATCTAAACTTAAATGAATTAACCCTTGACTACAAGGCAATAACGAACAAGCTCACCTTGTTTCAAATTTGGCTTGCTCATTCGGCCCCTTTAACTTTATTTGCACCTCGCGGGTCTTAGTCCTGAGGTTATCAAGCATCTCCTGGATAGACAAATAATATAAATATCAACAACTACATTGTCACTCGAGAAATAATGTCATTTCTCTTGGATGTTGTTGTTGGTACACAACTATAATACAAACCCACTACAACTGCACTTGTGGAGATAATGACCTGCAGTACATCTTTAGTGCATCAGCCCAACAGTGAAGGTCTTGGATGTGGTTTGCCTTTTGCACCTTCAACTGTGCCGTGAATTCCTGGTTATGAAGAATCCTACAATTTTATACAAGAATTGAAATCAAGGAAATTAAAAACATCAGAGGCAAAACTAAAAGGTTGAGCACTTGGATAAATATATACCCCACATGCATGGCCACTTCAAAATTGAACTTGAGATATTGGAAATCCATATACGAACATACTTCTTGACCATCTTAGGATCTATTTTCATGAGATCCTTGAGTCGGTTGTCCTTATTAATCGTCTCCATGTCGGCCTCAGAGAAGAAGTGCTCCTTGGTGCTGCCCCTTTGTGACATGCTGCTGCTAGCGCTAGCTCCAAGAGCTGGTGACCATGGTGGCAACCTAGGTCTGTCCAAATACTCCTAAGTATCAGCTTTGGCATGGCCGGGATAGCGGTAGTGCAGTTTTCCATAGATATGGAGCTGTAGTTCTAGGGCATTTTTGCCCCAGTACTACTGTTGCTGCCACCAATGCTCATCATATCGAACTTGTTGGCCAACACCAGCATGGCTGCCCAACTGCCTACGACGTTGCTCCCTATGCTTTGGTCATAGCTGCTGCTCACAGTAGATGACCACAGAGATAGCAGGTCTCTCAGCTATTGTAGCACGCTTGCTCCTCCAACTGGGAATACATGGGCATGGAACCATGACAGTTCCAGGGAATGCTGCTACTGCTAGGCAGACCATACCAAGATAAGTGTCCTAAAGGCGATAGACCATACTATTGTATTTCTAGGCTCAGCCACAATGGAGGCAGCTCTATGTACGATGATGGCTATGCGTGGTGAGCTGACCATGATGAAGAGGACTGGAAAATGGTGGTCCTGCCAGGAAGAGGCACCACAAATATAGGTGGAGAAATGCTGCGATGCCGCTGGCAGCGGGTACAACCCAGAGAAGACGTAATTACAAAGAATAACTATGCACTGGGATAAATGCAATAACCCATAAAAGTAAATTAGAAACAATGAAATAAAATAAGTTCTAACCTAAAGAAAATATATACAATAGATGAACTACAATAAACAACTAAAATAAGTTCAAAACAATGAAATAAGACTTAGCAAGGATAAATATCATTCCCACACATACAAAGTCCTACTAGAATATTTCTTAATATGAAGTATGCTTCCAGAAATCAAATGTCTAAAAATAAATATTATCAAAACCTCCACGGCTGCTGTGGTTGACCCATAAGCTCATGATCAATAGTTTGATGTGGTTGTTGTTCTGGTTGCATCTGTGGTGAGTGTTCCTGTGCTTCAAGTTGGTTTGAGCTAATTAGATCATTCGCATGGGAATCCATCAGTTGGTGCAAACCATTGGTGGATGAAGCACTCCAACCTGCCATCTGCGAGCTCTTTGGATTGTGTGTGCCATTGGCACAAAGCATATCGAGCTTAAGAAGTTTTAACCTCTAGGTCTCAGATTGCAACTGGTGATTTAGATCTGTATGATATGAAGAAAAGTGATCCCATGTAATATAATTATTTGAATATATAAGTTTATAAATAAGAAGGGAAACTATTGTAAACATGGATGAAATTGGCTCATCAAGGAGACAAAAGACATCGTTACCAACATTTATAGATGCTTATTGAGTATCAATCTTTGATCCAGGGAGAAAATGTCCAATCAATGAATAAACCTTACATACATTATTACAACGTTATGTGATAAATTAATTGTAGATCTTATGATCAACATTTCTAATATAGGGTCTAAGCAGATCATAGTGTATAAATGATTGTTTGCGTGTTTTTTAATGATATATCAAAGAATATTAAAGACGACATGACACTCAACATATTAAGTTTCAAACACATAATTCAAAGTTTTACACACATTAATTCACCACATGTGTGTGATGTCAAACATGTGAAGCAAACAGATGCCACACAGTCTAGCAGTGTTAGCCCTATAACATTTGAATTTATGAAAAAGTCTATCACTTCAAGCTGATCAAGGGAGATTAAAAATAACTTGATTTAAAAAAATGATAAACAGTAACACGTTAGGTAAAATATATATAGTTCTAAAAATATTGTAACTTACTATTGTAAGTATTTGTGACACTATAATATAAATCTGTGTTGTCCATATAAGCCCCCTCCCCCCTAATCCTTTTGACATATTGAGGGGCCGCTGATCTTTGCAGAAAACTTGAAATAGAGTTTATTGAATTGTTGTTGACATTATGTTCAGGGCAATGCAACAAACAAGAGTATTTTATAAATGATTAATGCAAAAAATGTAATAGCCATTGTAAGAAAAACATTTGCAACACACTCAACTACAAATTGGAAAATCTAAGAATAGTAGCCACAAAATGATGCCACAATTAAATGTATGACAAACATTATAAACATCCAAGAAAATATGGACGGAGAGATTGCTCAACCTTATACCTGTGTGTCTATCTAGTTTTTTGCTATGTTGGAGCTCCAAGTAAAGGGAAGGACAGAGTGAGCCACAAGGAAATGACCCATTTTTTCTATACACAACGCGCTGCAAATAAAACCTTATATACGTGCAATCCAAAAACTAAATGACTTGATGAGGAGAGTCATCCATCATGCATTCATCAACTTAAAGAAGTCTAAGCTATTGAATTTTATATATTTTTGGAAAGCATGCATACCATCATCTAACACACTACAAGATCTAAACTTAACTGAATTAACCCTTGACTACAAGGCAATAATGAACAAGCTCACCTTGTTTCAAATTTGGCTTGCTCATTTAGCCCCTTTACCTTTATTTGTAGCTCGCGGTTCTCTGTCCTAAGCTTATCAAGCATCTCCTAGATAGACAAATAATATCAATATCAACAACTACATTGTCACTCGAGAAATAATGTTATTTCTCCTAGATTTTGTGGTCGGCACACAACTATAATACAAACTTGCCGCGACTGCACTTGTGGAGATAATGACCTGCACTACATCTTTAGTGCATCAGCCCGGTGCTGAAGGTCTTGGATGTGGTTTGCCTTTTGCACCTTCAGCTGTGTTGTGTATTCCCAGTTACGGAGAATCCTGCAATTTTATACAAGAATTGAAATTGAGGAAATTAAGAACATCTGAGGCAAAACTAAAAGGTTGAGCACTTGGATAAATATATACCCCACATGCATGGCCAATTCAAAATTGAACTTGAGATATTGGAAATCCATATACGAATGTACTTCTTGACCCTCTTAGGATCTGTTTTCATGAGATCCTTGAGTCGGTTGTCGTTATTGATCATCTCCATGTCGGCCTCAGAGAAGAAGTGCTCCTTGGTGCAGCCCCTTTGGGACATGCTACTGCTAGTGCTAGCTCCAAGAGCTGGCGACCGTGGTGGTGACCCAGGTTTATCCATATACTCCCAAGTATCAGCTTTGGCATGACCAGGACAGTTGTAGTGCAGTTTTCCACAGATATGGAGCTATAGTTCTGGGCCATTTTTGCCCCAGCACTACTGTTGCTGCCACCAATGCTCATCATGTCGAACTTGTTGGCCAACGCCAGCATGGTTGCCCAACTGCCTGCGACGCTGCTCCCCATGCTCTAGCTGTAGCTGCTGCTCATAGTAGATGACCACAGAGATAGCAGGTCTCTCAGCTGTTGTAGCGCGCTTGCTCCTTCGACTGGGATACACGGGCACAGAACCGTGACATTTCCAAGGAATGCTGCTACTGCTAGGTAGACCATATTGTGTTAAGTGTCCTAAAGGCGACAGACCATACTATCATATTTCTAGCTCGGCCATAATGGAGGCTGCTCTGTGTCCGATGATGGCTGTGCGTGGTCAGCCAACCATGATGAATAGGACTAGAAAATGGTGGTCCTACCAGGAAGAGGCGCCACAAATATAGGTGGAGAAATGCTGTGATGCCGCTGGCAGCGGGTACATCCTAGAGAAGACGTAATTATAAATAATGACCATGCACTGGGATAAATGCAATAACCCATCAAAGTAAATTAGACACAATTAAATAAAATAAGTTCCAACCTAAAGAAAATATATACAATAGATGAACTACAATAAACAACTGAAATAAGTTCAAAACAATGAAATAATACATAGCAAGGATAAATATCATTCCCACACAAACAAAGTCCTACTAGAATAGTTCTTAATATGAAGTATGCTTCCAGAAATCAAATGTCCAAAAATAAATATTATCAAAACTTCCATGGCTGTTGTGGTTGACCCATAAGCTCATCATCAATAGTTTGATGTGTTTGTTGTTCTGGCTGCATTGGTGGTGTGTGTTCCTGTGCTTGATGGTTGTGTGAGCTAATTAGATCATTCGCATGGGAATCCATCAGCTGGTGCAAACCATTGGTGGATGAAGCACTCCAACCCATCTGCGAGCTCTTTGGATTGTGTGTACCATTGGCACAAAGCATATCGATCTTAAGAAGTTTCAACCTCTGGGTCTCAGATTGCAACCGGTGATTTAGATCTGTATGATATGAAGAATAGTGATCCCATGTTATATAATTATTTGAAGATATAAGTTTTTAAATAAGAAGGGAAAATATTGTAAACATGGATGAAATAGGCTCATCAAGGAGACAAAAGACATCATTACCAACATTTGTAGATGCTTATTGAGTATCAATCTTTGATCCAAGGAGAAAATGTCCAATCATTGAATAAACCTTAAATACACTATTACAACATTGAATGATAAATTAATTGCAGATCTTATGATCAACATTTCTAATATACGGTCTAAGCAGATCATAGTGTATAAATGATTGCTTGCATGTTTTTTAATTATATATCAAAGAATATTAAAGTCGACATGACACTCAACATATTATGTTTCAAACACATAATTCAAAGTTTTACACACATTAATTCACCACATGTGTGTGATGTCAAACATGTGAAGCAAACAGATGCCACACAGTCTAGCAGTGTCAGCGCTATATCATTTGAATTTACTAATAAGTCTATCACTTCAAGCTGATCAAGGGAGATTAAAAATAACTTGATTTAAAAAAATGATAAACAGTAACACATCAGCTAAAATATATATAGTTCTAAAAATATTGTAACTTACTATTGTAAGTTTTTGTGACACTATAATATAAATCTGTGTTGTCCTTATAAGCCCCTCCCCCCTAATCCTTTTGACATATTGAGGGGCTGCTGATCTTTGCAGAAAACTTGAAATAGAGTTTATTGAATTGTTGTTGACATTATGTTCAGGGCAATGCAACAAACAAGAGTATTTTATAAATGATTAATGCAAAACCAGTAATAGCCATTGTAACAAAAACATTTGCAACACACTCAACAACAAATTGGAAAATCTAAGAATAGTAGCCACAAAAAGATGCCACAATTAAATGTATGACAAACATTATAAACATCCAAGAAAATATACACGGAGAGATCGCTCATCCTTATACCCGTGTGTCTGTCTAGTTTTTGCTGTGTTGGAGCTCCAACTAAAGGGAAGGACAGAGTGAGCCTCAAGGAAATGCCCCATTTTTTCTATACACAACACGCTGCAAATAAAACCTTATATATGTGCAATCCAAAAACTAAATGACTTGATGAGGAGAGTCGTCCATCGTGCATTCATCAACTTAAAGTACTCTAAGCTATTGAATTGTATATATTTTTGGAAAGCATGCATACCATCATCTAACACACTACTAGATCTAAACTTAAATGAATTAACCGTTGACTACAAGGCAATAACGAACAAGCTCACCTTGTTTCAAATTTGGCTTGGTCTTTCAACCCCTTTAACTTTATTTGAACCTCACAGTTCTCAGTCCTAAGGTTATCAAGAATCTCCTGGATAGACAAATATTATAAATATCAACAACTACATTGTCACTCGAGAAATAATGTCATTTCTCCTGGATGTTGTGGTCGGCACACAACTATAATACAAACCTGCTGCAACTGCACTTGTGGAGATAATGACCTGCACTACATCTTTAGTGCATCAGCTCGGTACTAAAGGTCTTGGATGTGGTTTGCCTTTTGCACCTTCAGCTGTGCTGTGTATTCACGGTTACGGAGAATCCTACAATTTTATTCAAGAATTAAAATCAAGGAAATTAAGAACATCAGAGGCAAAACTAAAAGGTTGAGCACTTGGATAAATATATACCCCACATCTATGGCCAATTCAAAATTGAACTTGAGATATTAGAAATCCATATACGAATGTACTTCTTGACCCTCATAGGATCTGTTTTCATGAGATCCTTGAGTTGGTTGTCCTTATTGATCGTCTCCATGTCGGCCTCAGAGAAGAAGTGCTCCTTGGTGCAGCCCCTTTGTGATATGCTGCTGCTAGCACTAGCTACAAGGGCTGGCGACTGTGGTGGCAACCCAAGTCTATCCAAATGCTATGGTGTGTGTTCTTGTGCTTGAAGGTGGTGTGAGCTAATTAGATCATTCACATGGGAAACCATCAGTTGGTGCAAACAATTGGTGAATGAATCACTCCAACCTACCATCTACGAGCTCTTTGGATTATGTGTGCCATTGGCACAAAGCATATCGAGCTTAAGAAGTTTTAACCTCTGCGTCTCAGATTGCTACAGATGATTTAGATCTAGATGATATGAAGAATAGTGATCCTATGTTATAGAATTATTTGAAGATATAAGTTTATAAATAAGAAGGGAAAAAATTGTAAACATGGATGAAATAGTCTTATCAAGGAGACAAAAGACATCATTACCAACATTTGTAGATGCTTATTGAGTGTCAATCTTTGAAACAGGGAGCAAATGTCCAATCAATGAATAAACCTTACATACATTATTACAACGTTGAATGATAAATTAATTGCAGATCTTATGATCAACATTTCTAATATAGGGACTAAGTAGATCAAATTGTATAAATCATTGTTTGCATGTTTTTTAATTATATATCAAAGAATATTAAAGTCAACATGACACTAAGCATATTATGTTTCAAACACATAATTTAAAGTTTTACACACATTAATTCACCACATGTGTATGATGTCAAACATGTGAAGCAAACAGATGCCACATAGTCTAGCAGTGTTAGCACTATATCATTTGAATTTACTAATAAGTCTATCACTTCAAGCTGATCAAGGGAGATTAAAAATAACTTGATTTAAAAAAAATGATAATCAGTAACACATCACCTAATATATATAGTTCTAAAAACATTGTAACTGTGACACCCAATTTTAAGGATAAAATGGGATGCAAAATCTTATGTGTGCCCAGAGATCAGTCACACACATAAGCCAATAAATTTTGAATAGTATCATCACAAGTATTTATTACATCATGAATATTAAGACAGAGTCTTCACATAGATATAGTGGAAGTATAACAAAAAGGTCTCTTGTGGAAGCTCCATTTCACAGGGACGACGACTGGTTGACCACAAGTCTAGAAGTCCTCAGGAAAATCATCATACCCATAGCCATCTGTTACCCATTCGGGATTTTTATCCAAATAATGAAAATAAACAAGCGTAAGTACATGTCGTACTCAACAAATGTAACATGGGGTTCATGAGGCTCAAAAGGCTTGACATAGGTTAAACAACATTCAGCTTTTAGTTGTCACAATTTTAGCATAAGAGTAGCAACAAGTTGTTTCAATTCCCAATGCAAAACAGATGATCAATGTAAGCATGAGTAATGAATAGCATAAACAGATAATACTTAGAGGTCATCTATTTCATAAGGGTTCCAAGGTCGCTCGTGACCATGAGCATGGCTGTTATAACAGTTTTACACTCTGTAGAGGTTGTACACTTTCACCATGAGTCGTGTTACCCATATGCCTAGGTTTATAACTCTCAAAACACTTCCAAGGTGAGTAGGCAAGGTACACTACGAAGCTTTTCCCCAGTCATTCTAATAAGGAGCAGCCGCTAAGGATTCCATCTCCCAAGTGTTATGGAGTCATCTCCAAAAGTGGCACTAATACATGCAGCATAGTACACACCCTAGGGATGAGGCCCATACCCAGCCTGGTATGCCCCTCTTGTCCTTTCGGTAAACTGCTACAAACTAGAAAGAGCAAGGTACTAGATTAAGACCAGAGCCATGTAGTCCTCATGGTTGTACTATAAGTCTCGGATGATCACTTATAGATACGTCCTTAGGGAGAGGAATCTAAAGTATTTAGAAAGTAGCTAAACACTCCAGCCCCCTGTTTCTAAGTTGCTAAAATATCACATTTTAACATTTATTGCATATACTATTAGTCAAGTTATAAGATCATGGTTGTAGTTGAGCACTAGCAAAGCTACCTCATGTAATACCCCATAGGAATCAAGGTACAAGTACAAAAGACTAGGATATCCTTAGTGGTAGTCAAGGTAGATACATGCAGTATGAATTAAATGATTAAAGGTGTATAGGACAACAAGGAAAATCCAATGCTATACTTGCCTTGAGTAAAGTACTCCTGCTGGTCCTGCACGGCAAAGTAGTACCCTTGATCTCCCATGAATTGCTCACCGCCTATACTCAATAACACAACAACATACAAGCATCTAGGAGCAGTCATGCATAGCAAACAAAGCTATAGATTAGAACAGTACACCAATAGCATAAAATCAAGATGAAAAGTTTGGAAAATGAATCTATGTCTCACTATGAACACACTGACGCGAAGATCACAAAAATCAGAGCTAAAACGAAGAAGTTATGAATTAAACAAGATTACCTATAGTAAAATAATAGATTAAATCTAACCTCGAATTTTAAAAGTTGAAATCCTACTTAACAGTAGTATAAACATGTAGATTACTTAATTATGAACCTAACGCAACTTGAACGGATCAAATCGGAGTTAAAACGAAGATTTTAAGGCTAAAATAATTCTTGTGGCAAAACTGTAAATAGCTGAAAACGTATTTTAGATCTACCCAAAGCAAAATACGCTTTCAAAAGAAGAAAACAGAATCTGAAAACACGCTTTGGACTACGGGTTAAGTCTCAGATAATTATAACGGTGTTTTTGAAAAACTCGCAGCGAACGGGTACCGGTCATCCACGGCCACTGGATTAGAGATGGACAGCCGAGATGCAATTGGGAGGGGAGAGAGAAAGCATGGCCACCGGAACAGGCCGACGGTGAGGTATTTGGCTGTGGCACCATGGCCGGCTCACCGGAACTTTTGGTTTTTGGTCTATGGTGCATGATTTGATGAACGGGAAACACTGGGAGAGAGCGGAGGGGATGGGGATCTCACCGGAGCCAAAAAGATCAGACGGGAAGCGACGATAGTTGTGCGACGCTCGGTGAAACAGCAGTGGCACTCCAAGCTTGCGGCAGCACTAGGGCGAGGTGGCTGCGAGCTCTTTGGCGAGGTGAAAAGCTTGCTGCGAGGTGGGATAAGGAGGCGGTGGCACGGGCGGTATTTATGGGGGTCGAGGTGGCTTGGGTGGCACGACACAAGGCGTTGTAGAGCCGGACACGGGCGTCGGCACGGTGGTCTCCGGCTTGGTTACGGCATGGGGAAGAAGACAGAGTGCCTGACTGGCGGGCCTGGCGCATCAGTGGGATAGAGACGCGGCACGACATGTGGAGCTGGGTCAGCTGCCTTGCTAGGCCGCTACGGGAAGGGAGGTGCGGGGCACAGCGTGACCTGGCCCGGGTGCTCGGCTGGGCCGCGTGAAGGAAAGGCCACAACGCATGAAGAGAAGGAGAATGGCGGCCTATGGAGAGGGAAGAGCAGGCCGCGAGTGAGGCTGGCCGACTGGGCCGATGAGAGGAGCGACCACGGCAGAAGCAGGCCAACCTGGCCGAAAGGAAGGGGAACTCATTTTCTTCTTTTTTTCAAAATTTTCCAAGACAATTTCAAAATCAATTTTGAATGCAAAATCAATTCAACTTGGAATCTGATTTCAAATCAAGCAGTACAAAAAGATATGCAGCAGCATGGATGCACACACATGATTGTGAACCTACATTTAATTTTAATTTAATAAAATTATTAATTTCCTAAATTGAAATGCCCACAAAAATGCATAACAAATCAATTTCCACTATTTTAAAATATTGCAAATTTTAGGGTGTTACAATTCTACCCCCCTTAAAATGAATCTTGTCCTTGAGATTCAGACGATGCTTACTCAAATAACTGTGGGTATGTTTTCCTCAAATCCTCTTCTCTTTCCTAAGTAGCCTCATCTTCTGTATACCGATTCCACTAAACCTTACACATCTTTGTAACTCGGCTCTTGTAACTCTTTTTGCTGTCTCCAAAATTCTTACCGGAAACTCCTCATAAGTGAGATCTTCCTTAACTGTAAGCTCTTCTAACGGTATCTGCTCCTCGGGTATACGCAAACACTTCTTTAATTGAGACACATGGAACACATCGTGCACACTTGACAAACTCTCAGGCAATTCCAACTGATAAGATACTTCTCCACATCTCTCTAAAATCTTGAAAGGCCCAATATACCCTGGTGCTAATTTTCCTTTCATGTTAAACCTTCTCACACTTCTCATAGGTGACACCTTCAAGTAAACATAATCTCCTACTCTGAAAACCAATTCTCTTCTCCTGGTGTCGGCATAACTCTTCTGTCGAGACTGAGCCACTCTCAAGTTATCTCTGATCATCCTTACTTGCTCTTCTATGTCTCTTAAAACATCTGGTCCGAACACTTGAGTTTCTCCCGTTTAATTCCAAAACAATGGGGTTCTACACTTTCATCCATACAAAGCTTCGAAAGGTGCCATATTGAGACCCTTCTGATAACTATTGTTATATGAGAACTCGGCATAAGGTAAACTCTTGTCCCAACTTATACCATACTGCAATGCACAGGCTCTCAACATGTCCTCTAATATCTGATTAATCCTCTCAATGAGAACTTGGCATAAGGTAAGCTCTCAACATATCCTCTAAAATCTAATTAATCCTTTCAGTTTGCCCATCTGTCTGAGGATGATATACTGTACTAAAATTCATCTTTGTTCCCAACGAACTATATACTTGCTGCCAAAAATGAGATGTAAATTGAGTACCTCGATCAAACACATTTTTCTTGGGAACTCCATGTAGACACACTATTCTCTCCATGTATAATTGGGCTAACCTCAGTCCATTATAAGTAGTCTTGACTGGTATAAAGTGAGCAACTTTAGTTAACCGATCCACTATTACCCATATTGAATCATAACCTCTTTGAGTGCGTGGTAACCCAACTATAAAATCCATACCAACTTCTTCCCACTTCCACTCAGGTATCTTCATTGGTTGTAGCAATCCTATAGGTCTTTGATGTTCAGCTTTGACTCTCTGACATGTATCACACAAAGCCACATATTCAGCAACATCGCTCTTCAGTCCGTACCACCAATACTTCTCTTTCAAATCTAAATACATCTTAGTACTCCTAGGATAAATAGAGTAAGCAGACTCATGTGCCTCACGAAGAATTGCCTCTTGTATAGCCTTATCCTCAGGCACACATAGTCTTTTCCCAAACCAAAGAGTTCCATTATCATCCATACGGAATCCTGGTGCCTTACCAATCACTATGTTCTCTGCTATCTCTTTCAACTTTGCATCCTATAAATGTCCCTTACGTATTTCTTGCTCTAGTTTAGGCTCCAACACCAACTCCACTGAATTAATGACAAAGCCCAAATTTAGACGCTCGAATTCGGCACACAACTCACTTGACATCGGTGTCACTTGCACCTCATTGGCATAACTCTTCCTGCTAAGAGCATCGGTGTAACACCCTAAAATTTGCTTTTCTTCAAATAGAGTTAAATTCATTTAATTATGAATTTTTGTGTACATTTAAACCTAGGGAAAATAATAATCTTTATTGAAATTAAAATTCATCATAAGTTTAGCAACATGGTTGTGCATTCATGCTGCTGCATATTATTTTTGTACGGTGTGGTTTAAAATTGAATTTTGAATTGATTTGAACTTGCATTTTAAAATTTGGGTGGAAATTAGGAAAAGAAAAAGAAAAGGAATTCTTTTTCTTTCTTTCTATTTGGCCTATTGGCCCGTTTCCTCCCGATGGCCCACTCACGCCCACTCTTTCCGCGCGGCCTGTCTGCTCCCTCCGCGGCCTAGTTGGCCGTTGGCCTTTTCCTCTCCTCCCCGCTCGGGATGAAGCCTCGGTCAGCCCGCTCCCACGCTCGTGGCCTTTCCTCCATGCGGCCTAGCATTAGCGCTGGCCCATCTTCGCCACCAGTCCATCTCCACACATCGTAGTCGCCGTGCCTCCTACCCGCTGAAGCGCCGGGCCCACTGGTCAGGCGTATCCTCTACCTCCGTCTCATGTCCGACATGGACACCATCACCACCGAGTCCGATTTTGCTACTCCCTTGCGGTGGCGTGCTCCACATGTCGCCTTGCCTTATAAAGTCCACGCCCGAGCCTACGCCACATCCAATCTCGAGCCCTAGAGCAAGTCTCCATCTTGCCACGCGCCATAGCCCTAGCGCCACCGACGCCATCTGCCTCGCCGAGTCCTATGCTGCCCTTGTCCACCCCACGCCTTGCTAAGGTACTTGAACGAGCTCGCCGTTTTCTTCTCTACTTCCCCAAGTCTTCCGTTGGAGCAACTGAATCCGGAGTCACCGTTCCGGCAAGGAGCCAAGACCCCAGTCATGGCGCCGCCACCTGGGAACAGTGCGCCGGTGACCTTATCTCTCCTGTTTGCCTACAGACGTCTATCCACCAATCTACGGTTGAGATTAGAACTTACCCTTTCGATGGCATATTTGCAAAAAGGTCATTATAAATATTTAAGACTCAATCCGCCATCCCCGTAGTATTTCAAAAGAGACCCTTGGATTTTTGTGTATAGAACCCGCAGTCCATAGAACCTTTCAAGAATACGTTTTCTTCTTTGGAAAGCGTAGTCTCATCGTTCAGATCTAAAACACGTTTTCACCTATTTATAGTTTTGCCACTAATCTTGTTTTAGCCATAAAATCACCGTTTTAACTCCGATTTGATCCGTTCAAATTGTGTTAGGTTCATATTTACGTTGTCTATAGGTTCATACTACTGTTAAGTATGTTTTAACTTTTAAAATTTGAGGTTAGTTTGAATCTATTATTTTACTAAGGAAAATCTTGTTTAAATCATAACTTCTTCGTTTTAGCTCCGAATTTTGTGATATTTGCGTCTGTGTGATCATAGCGAGATGTAGATTCGTTTTACAAAATTTTCATCTTGATTTTATGTTGATTGGTTTACTATTCTAATCTATAGCTTTTGTTTTCTATGCATGATTGTATGGATGCTTGTGTGGTGCTGTTTGATCTTGAGTAGACAGTGAGTTTTATGTTGGTGATCTAGAGCAACTTTGAGAATCAAGACTAGCAGCGATACTTTGAATTAAGGCAAGTATAATATGAGGCTCCTTGTTACCTATTCACTTTAATGCAATCTCAATTCATGTGCATATGTTAATGAACTGCTTGGAGTTTACCTATCTTGATATTGATTATCCTATCCTTGATATACCTATGGGTTTTGCATGTGGGTAGTATGCTCAGTTTGCTCCAACTAATATTGATTAAAGAATACAAATAAAGATATATGCAACATGGTATTAAAAAATGCTTTTTAGCAACATGGAACCAAGGGGGCTAGAGCATTGGGCCTTTTCTTACAGTGCTCTAGTTTCTCTCCATAAGGACTTATCTTTAAGTGATAACCCAGGACTTACAGTACAACCATGAGGACTACATGGCTCTGGTCTTAGTCTAGTACCTTGCTCTTTCTAGTTTGTAGCAGTTTGCCAAAAGGGCAAGAGGGGCATACCAGGCTGGGTATGGGCCTCATCTCTAGGGTGTGTACTATACTGCGTGTATCAGTGCCACTTTTGGAGATGACTCCATAACACTTGTGAGATGGAATCCTTAGCGACTGCTCCTTATTAGAATGACTGTAGAAAAGCTTCGTAGTGTACCCTGTCTGCTCACCTTGGAAGTGTTTTGGGAGTTGCAAACCCGGGCATATGGGTAACACGACTCGTGGTGAAAGTGTACAACCTCTGTAAAGTGTAAAACTGGTATATCAGCCGTGCTCACGGTCATGAGCAGCCTAGATCCTTACTGAATAGTAGGTTACTCGGATGGTTTGGGTTATGATTAAATTGCTAATATCTCTAACTATTCACATTCGGGAGCCTAAGCGTAACTTAGCAACTTATGATTAATAATAAAATATGACAAACTAAAAGTGCTTACCGTAGTTCAGCCATGTCAAGCCTTTTGATCCTGCATCCCCTTATGTTATGCTTGCTAAGCGGTAATAGCTTACGCTTGTTTTATTTCAATACTTTGGCAAAATCCTGAATGGGTACTAGTAGGAGGTTCTTCAGTGGAGTTTTCCAAGAGGTGTTAGGCTTGTGATCAACCAGTCGATGATTCCTATGGTGTTGGAGCCTTTGCTAGAAGAATAGAGTTATAGTATATACTGTAAAGTAAGACTGTCTTTTGTGACAACTACTTATGCACTATGTAATAAAGGCATTGTCTTTGATATTACCCCTTCATTTGTAACTATGTGTGAATTGAATTCTTGGGCACACATAAGGTGTGTATCTGGTTTTGTCCTTAAAACCAGGTGCTACAATCAGCAACAACATTCACCTTTCTAGGATGATAGTGTACCTTTAGATCATAATCTTTAATCAACTCTAACCATCGACGCTGTCTCATATTCAGATCTGTCTGAGTGAAAATGTACTTTAGACTCTTGTGATCAGTATAGATGTCACTCTTATGTCCAATGAGATAGTGCCTCCAAATCTTCAGAGCATGAACCACTGCTGCTAACTCTAAGTCATGACTAGGATAATTTAACTCATGCTTTCTCAACTGTCGGGAGGCATAAGCCACTACTCTTCCTTCTTGCATAAGAACACATCCAAGACCTTGATGAGATGCATCACAATAGATCAAAAAGCTCTTGCTCAGATCTGGCAAAACCAATACTGGAGATATAGTTAATCTCTTCTTCAATTCTTCAAAGTTAGCCTGGCACTCCTCGAACCACACAAACTTGACATTTTTCTCCAGCAAAGCTATCATAGGCTTGGCAAATTTAGAGAATCTTTCTATGAACCTTCTGTAGTATCTAGCTAATCCCAAGAAACTTCGAATCTCTCCCACATCTAGTGGTGGTTTCCAATTCAATACATCTTTCACCTTGCTTGGATCAACTACGATTCCACCATTAGAGACAACATGACCTAGGAAAGAAACTTCCTTCAATCAAAATTCACACTTGCTTTGCTTAGCATACAATTTGTGTTCTCTGAGCTTCTACAAGACCAACCTTAGATGTTCAGCATGCTCTTCTTTTGTTTTGGAAAATACCAATATATCATTGATGAATACCACCACAAACTTATCCAAAAACTCCATGAACACAATATTCATCAAGTACATAAGGTATGCAGGTGCATTGGTCAAACCAAATGACATAATGGTGTACTCGTACAAACCATACCTCATAGTAAAAGTTGTCTTGGGTATGTCAGTTGCATGAATCTTCAACTGATGATAGCCAGAACGAAGATCAATCTTAGAGAAAACACAACCACCTCTCAACTGATCAAACAAATCATCAATTCTAGGCAACGGATACTTGTTCTTGATAGTAACCTCATTGAGTGACCGATAATCAACACACATCCTCTAAGTACCATCCTTCTTGTCAACAAATATAAACAGTGCTCCCCAAGGTGATGAACTGGGATGAATGAAACCTTTCTCCTGTAACTCCTTTATTTGTTTCTTAAGTTCCTCTTGTTCGTTAACCCCCATTCTATATGGACGCTTAGCTATAGGTGCAGTTCCAAGTAATAATTCAATAATAAACTCAATGTCACGGTTAGGTGGCATACCTAGCAAGTCATCGGGGAACACATCTGGAAATTTAACCACCTCTGAGTCCTCCTTGTTGCTGCTATCATCAAGCTGGTTCACTGTGGCTGTCGGCTGTGCTTGTACTACCACATCAACACTGATTCTTTCCCCATTCAGTGCGGTCACAACAACTACCTTCTCCTTACACTAAATCACTGCTTGTTGTTGCATCATCCAATCCATACCTAGAATCACATCAATACCAATGCTCTCAACACAATGGGGCTCACTTTGAACTCTACCCCCTTAAGAATAGACTAGTCAAAAGACAATGATATGAAGCTTGCACACTTCCTCCCGGTGAGTTTACTAATATGGGATTTTGCATGGCACATAATGGTATGCTATGGTTTTTAACAAATGCTTGTGATATGAATGAATGCAAAGCTCCAAAATTGAAAAGAACTATGGCAGGGGTTGAGTTGACATTGAACGTACTGAGCATGACTTCTTGTTCCACCAGTGCTGTCTCAGTAGACACATGGTTCACCTTTCCTGTGTTGGGTGCTGGCTTCTACGGTGTTCCCTTCTGATTACTCTGCGGACCCTAGGGTGTCTGCTGATTCTACTTCCTAGGGCAATGGTTAGCATAATGCCCAACTTCTCCACAACGATAGCATACGTTGGGAGTACTAGGTGAACTGGTCTTCATGGGAGTGTTGTTGGGTGTTCCCTATCATGGTGTCTGCTGACCACTCTGCTGCTGAGTAAGTTGATTGCCATTCTACTACTGGTTTGGGTTGCACTGAGGGTACTGACCATGATTCCACTGATTGGGTGGTCCCTGGAACCTCTGCTAGAAGCCTTGCTGAGGATTGGTGTGCAGATGAGTATTACTCCTAGAGGCCTATCCCTAAAGCCTCCTCTTCTTGGCCTCCATTTCTTTGCTCTTATTGTCAATAACAATGGCGCGATACACCAGCGTCTGAAAGTAGGGGTATGTATTGGACATAATCTGGAGTTGCAGACCATCATATAGACCCTTGAGAAAATGGCATTGCTTATCAGCATCATCAGCCACCTCATTCAGAGCATAACGTGACAGCTGAGCAAACTTATCACGATACTCTACCACAGACATGGATCCCTGCTTCAGAGCTTTGAATTCCTCCTTCTTGAGCTCTATCAGTCCCTTGGTATGTGGTAAGATCTGAAATTCTCTCTAAACTCTTGCCAGGTGACAGGAGGAGCATTAGCGGGACGTCCATACTTGAATGACTCCCACCAGTCTTGAGCTTCTCCCTAGAGCTGTCCTGAAGCGTACAACACTTTCTGATGATCATCACATTGCGCTATGTTGAGTTGCTTCTCCACTGCATGAAGTCAATCATCTGCTTCCAGTGGATCTGTGGCATGGGAGAACACCGGGGGACAGCCCTTCAAGAATTCACCATGCTTGTCACGTGGTGCTCCACCAACCTGTTGGTTCTGCTGATTCTGTACCAATGCTTGCATGAGCTGTGTCTGCACTGCTAGAAGTTGCTCAATTGTTGGTGGCGGTGGTGGTGGTGGATGTGGGGGAACACCTCCACAACCTTGGCCTCTTCCTCTTCTAGACATCTGCCATCCAACACAAATATTCAAAATTTAGGAATTTCCAAGTTAGACTATATTCTGAAAATTTTCTGGACGAGTCTCAACATCAGCAGCTCGGTAAAACAGTCATATCTCGAGGTCCAGATATCCAAAAGAGGCATACTTTATATGGTTCTAAAGCTTAAGAAATTATCTACAGCTTTTATTCAGACCACATTCCCAGATTCTGTTGTTAGGTTACTCAAAAACAGGATACAACCGAAACTGTTTCCAGATTCCAGACTGCACAGAAACTTTATCTTGAAACAGCGATATCTCACAAACCAGATCAGATATGAGGGTGATTCTAGAGGAATTGGAAAGATACTTAAGTCTAGTTATTCCCATAAAAATTTCATACTTTTTGGTCAAGTATATTTTAATTGACATTAAGATAAAGGCTGACTGCTCCGAAAAAACCGATTCCGAGAGAACAAGATATACCAAACCCAACTATTTATTTATTGACCCAAACTTTGATATTCTTAAATATGGAACTTGCGGACATGCCCACAAAGTTCCAGCACTCATTACAAAAATCCAACTCACACATAAACACAATAACAAATCAGCTAGGCACACCAATGTTCACACCACACTAATAGACTCGACTAGACTCAACTTGACTCATTCTACTATCGTTTTATTACATAAAAGGGACTCCAACATCTATGGGCGAGGCTTATGGGGAACCTTCTCGTACATCTTTGGTAAGTTGAGGCACACCCTTTGTTCATCTATCACCTGTCGATGCCTCTTAATGGTTTTCTGCTGTGCCTTCATCTGATCCTCCAGTTGGTGAATCTTTGCTATGGACTCATAGCCAAAGTGTACCATTACTTGGGTTGTTGGATCCATGCCCTGTGGGTCCATTATTGCCCATCCCAATTCCGGGTGTTGGTAAGGAAGGAATCCATATTGGTCATTCTTCATATCCTCGAATCGACGACCGCGGAGGCCTATGCAAGCTTCAGCGGCTGCATCTTCTATGCTGTCCTCCATGGTAGCACAGTGAGCATGATGCGCATAGTTTGAATCTAGCTAATATGCGCCCTTCTGTTCATCCTTGATGGAGATGCACACCCTAGTCTTCCAATAGGTGTCTTCTAGAGGGTGCGTATGTTCTTCGTAGATGTACTTCACAGCTGCATCCCAGTCACCGTAGTAGGTCTAAAGCATGCTCATGAGTCCGTGGTGTGAAATGGAGGATTCACATCCTGGCTTATACCAAACCTTTGTCGTCCACCCTAGGGGAGGGATTGGCTCATCCTCTTCATCGACGTCTTCCTCATCATCATCGTTAGACAGTTGGACGACCTCAACTTCTTCGGGTTCCTCCTGGACTGGCTTAGGCATAGGTACAGGTGTTGGCGAATCAAATTCTTGTTCCTGGGGTTCCTCCTCCTCAGGCTCCATGGACAAACCACAAGGTGGGTAGTAACCTCCGGTGCTGATGCAAGCAGTCTTACTGGCACAAGGCATCTACAGAATTAGATTTAGTTAGATTAGATTAGAAGCAATAATTTTCATAATAGAATAAGGCAAAAGAAGCATAAAACTTTAGCAAATAACAAGGGTGAGATAAAAAGCATGAAATGAGTGAAGCAAAAGAAGATAGAATGACCATTGCTAACTAGGCTTGCGTCCAACAGTCAACACAGCTCTGATACCAATCTGTCACACCCAATTTTAAGGATAAAATGGGATGCAAAATCTTATGTGCGCCCAAAGATTAGTCACACACATAAGCCGACAAATTATGAATAGTATCATCATAACTATTTATTACATCATGAATATTAAGACAGAGTCTTCACATAGATATAGTAGAAGTATAACAAAAAGGTCTCTCATGAAAGCTCCATTTCACAGGGATGTCGACTAGTTGACCACAAGTCTAGAAGTCCTCAGGAAATCATCATACCCATAGCCATCTGTTACCCATCTAGGATTTTTATCCAAATAATGAAAATAAACAAGCGTAAGTACATGTCGTACTCAACAAGTGTAACATGGGGTTCATGAGGCTCAAAAGGCTTGACACAGGTTTAACAGCATTCAGCTTTTAGTTGTCACAATTTTAACATAAGAGTAGCAACAAGTTGTTTCAATTCCCAATGCAAAACACATGATCAATGTAAGCATGAGTAATGAATAGCATAAATAGATAATACTTAGAGTTCACCTATTCCATTAGGGTTCCAAGGCCGCTCGTGACTATGAGCACGGTTGTTAAAACTGTTTTACACTCTGCAGAGGTTGTACACTTTCACCATGAGTCATGTTACCCATATGCCCGGGTTTATAACACCCAAAACACTTCCAAGGTAAGCAGGCAGGGTACACTATGAAGCTTTTCCCCAGTCGTTCTAATAAGGAGCAGCCACTAAGGATTCCATCTCCCAAGTGTTATGGAGTCATCTTCAAAAGTGGCACTAATACACGCAGCATAGTACACACCCTGGGGATGAGGCCCATACCTAGCCTGGTATGCCCCTCTTGCCCTTTCGGTAAATTGCTACAAACTAGAAAGAGCAAGGTACTAGACTAAGACCTGAGCCATGTAGTCCTCATGGTTGTACTATAAGTCTCGGATGATCACTTACAGATAAGTCCTTAGGGAGAGGAATCTGAAGCATTTAGAAAGTAGCTAAACACTCCAGCCCCCTATTTCTAAGTTGCTAAAAAGTCATATTTTAATGTTTATTGCATATACCATTAGTCAAGTTATAAGATCATGGTTGTAGTTGAGCACTAGCAAAGCTACCCAATGCAATACCCCATAGGAATCAAAGGTATAAGTACAAAAGACTAGTATATCCTTAGTGGTAGTCAAGGTAGACACATGCAGTATGAATTAAATGATTAAAGGTGTATAGGACAACAAGGAAAATCCCATGCTATACTTGCCTTGAGCAAAGTACTCCTGCTGGTCCTGCACGTCAAAGTAGTATCCTTGATCTCCCATGAATTGCTCACCGCCTATACTCAATAACACATCTACATACAAGCATCTAGGAGCAGTCATGCATAGCAAACAAAGCTATAGATTAGAACAGTACACCAACAACATAAAATCAAGATGAAAAGTTTGGAAAATGAATCTACGTCTCGCTATGAACACACAAACATGAAGATCACAAAAATCTGAGCTAAAACGAAGAAGTTGTGAATTAAACAAGATTTCCTATAGTAAAATAATAGATTAAATCTAACATCAAATTTTAAAAGTTGAAAACCTACTTAACAGTAGTATAAACATGTAGATTACTTAATTATGAACCTAACACAACTTGAACGGATCAAATCGGAATTAAAACAGAGATTTTATGGCTAAAATAAATCTAGTGGCAAAACTATAAATAGCTAAAAACGTATTTTAGATCTACCCGAAGCAAAATACGCTTTCAAAAGAAGAAAACAGAATCTAAAAACACGCTTTGGACTATGGGTTAAGTCTCAGATAATTATAAGGGTGTGTTTGAAAAACTCACAGCGAAGGGGTACCGGTCAGCCACGGCCGTTGGATTAGAGATGGACGGCCGAGATGCAATCAGGGGGGGGAGAAAGCATGGCTGCTGGAATAGGTTGGCGGTGAGGTATTTGGTGGCAGCACCATGGCTGGCTCACCAGAGCTTTTGGTTTTCAGTCTATGGTGCATGATTTGATGAACAGGAAACACTAGGAAAGAGCAGAGGGGATGGGGATCTCATCGGAGCTGAAAAGATCAGACGGGAAGCGATGATAGTTGCGCGGCGCTCGGCGAAACAGTGGTGGCACTCCAAGCTTGCGGCGGCACTAGGGCGAGGCGGCTGCGAGCTCTTTGGCGAGGTGGAAAGCTTGCTGTGAGGCAGGATAAGGAGGCAACGGCACGAGCGGTATTTATGGGGGTCAAGGCGACTTAGGTGGCACGGCATAGGGCGTTGCAGAGCCGGACACGGGCGTCGGAGTGGTGGTCTCCGGCTTGGTTATAGCATGGGGAAGAAGACGGAGCGCCTGACTAGCGGGCCCGATGCATCAGCGGGATAGAGACACGGCATGGCGCACGGAGCTAGGTCAGCTGCCTTGTTGGGCCGCTACGGGAAGGGAGGCGCGGGGCGCAGCGTGACCTAGGCCGGGTGCTCGGCTGGGCCACGTGAAGGAAAGGCCACGATGCATGAAGAGAAGGATAACGATGGCCTGTGGGGAGGGAAGAGCGGGCCTCGAGTGAGGCAGGCCGACAGGGCCGGTAGGAGGAGCAGCCACGACAGAAGCAGGCCAACCAGGCCGAAAGGAAGGGGAGAAAGGGGAACTCGTTTTCTTTTTTTTCAAAATTTTCTAAGACAATTTCAAAATCAATTTTGAATGCAAAATCAATTTAACTTGGAATATGATTTCAAATCGAGTAGTACAAAAAGATATGCAACAGCATGGATGCACACACATGATTGTGAACCTACATTTGATTTTAATTTAATAAAATTATTACTTTCCTAAATTCAAATGCCCATAAAAATGCATAACAAATCAATATCCACTATTTTAAAATATTGCAAATTTTAGGGTGTTACAGTAACTTACTATTGTAAGTATTTGTGACACTATAATATAAATCTATGTTGTCCATATAAGCTGCCTCCACCCTAATCCTTTTGACATATTGAGGGGCTACTGATCTTTGCAGAAAACTTGAAATAGAATTTATTGAATTGTTGTTGCCATTATGTTTAGGGCAATGCAACAAACAAGAGTATTTTATAAATGATTAATGCAAAAAATGTAATAGCCATTGTAACAAAAACATTTGCAACACACTCAACTACAAATTGGAAGTTCTAAGAATAGTAGCCACAAAATGATGCCACAATTAAATGTATGACAAACATTATAAACATCCAAGAAAATATGGACGGAGAGATTGCTCATCCTTATACCCGTGTGTCTATCTAGTTTTTTGCTGTGTTGGAGCTCCAAGTAAAGGGAAGGACAGAGTGAGCCTCAAGGAAATGCCCCATTTTTTCTATACACAACACGCTGCAAATAAAACCTTATATACCTGCAATCCAAAAACTAAACGACTTGATGAGGAGAGTCGTCCATCATGCATTCATCAACTTAAAGAACTCTAAGCTATTGAATTGTATATATTTTTGCAAAGCATGCATACCATCATCTAACACACTACAAGATCTAAACTTAAATGAATTAACCCTAGACTACAAGGCAATAACGAACAAGCTCACCTTGTTTCAAATTTGGCTTGCTCATTCAGCCCCTTTAACTTTATTTGCACCTCGCGGTTCTTAGTCCTGAGGTTATCAAGCATCTCCTGGATAGACAAATAATATAAATATCAACAACTACATTGTCACTCGAGAAATAATGTTGTTTTTCCTGGAAGTTGTGGTCGGCACACAACTATAATACAAACCTGTTGTGACTTCACTTGTGGAGTTAATGACCTAAACTACATCTTTAGTGCATTAGCCCAGGGTTGAAGGTCTTGGATGTGGTTTGCCTTTTGCACCTTCAGCTGTGCCGCGTATTCCCGGTTACAAAGAATCCTACAATTTTATACAAGAATTGAAATCGAGGAAATTAAGAACATCAGAGGCAAAACTAAAAGGTTGAGCACTTGGATAAATATATACCCCACATGCATGGCCACTTCAAAATTGAACTTGAGATATTGGAAATCCATATACGAACGTATTTCTTGGCTCTCTTAGGATCGGTTTTCACGAGATCCTTGAGTCGGTTGTCCTTTTTGATCGTCTGCATGTCGGCCTTAGGGAAGAAGTGCTCCTTGGTGCAGCCCCTTTGTGACATGCTGCTGGTAGCGCTAGCTCCAAGAGCTAGCGACCGCGGTGGCAACCCAGGTCTGTCCATATACTCCTAAGTATCAGCTTTGGCATGGTTGGGACAGCAGCAGTGCAATTTTCCATAGATATGGAGCTGTAGTTCTAGGGCATTTTTACCCCAGCACTAGTGTTGCTGCCACCAATGCTCATCATGTCGAATTTGTTGGCCAAAGCCAGCATGGCTGCCCAACTGCCTGCGATGCTGCTCCCCATGCTCTGGTCACAACTGCTGCTCACAGTAGATGACCACAGAGATAGCAGGTCTCTCAGCTGTTGTAGCACGCTTGCTCCTCCGACTTGGAGTACATGGCCACAGAACCGTGATAGTTCTAGGGAATGCTGCTACTGCTAGGCAGACCATACTGTGATAAGTGTCCTAAAGGCAGCAGACCATACTGTCATATTTCTAGGCTCGGCCGCAATGGAGGTAGCTCTGAGTCCGACGATGGCTGTACATGGTCAGCCGACCATGATGAAGAGGACTAGAAAATGGTGGTCCCGCTAGGAAGAGGCGCCACAAATATAGGTGGAGAAATCCCACGATGCCGCTGGCAGCGGGTACAACCCAGAGAAGATGTAATTATAAAGAATGACCGTGCACTGGGATAAATGCAATAACCCATCAAAGTAAATTAGACACAATTAAATAAAATAAGTTCCAACCTAAAGAAAATATATACAATAGATGAACTACAATAAACAACTGAAATAAGTTCAAAACAACGAAATAAGACTTAGCAAGGACAAATATCATTCCCACACATACAAAGTCCTACTAGAATAGTTCTTAATATGAAGTATGCTTCTAGAAATCAAATGTCTAAAAATAAATATTATCAAAACTACCATGGCTGCTGTGGTTGACCCATAAGCTCATCATCAATAGTTTGATGTGGTTGTTGTTCTAGCTGCATCTGTGGTGTGAGTTCCTATGCTTGAAGGTGGTGTGAGCTAATTAGATCATTCGCATAGGAATCCATTAGTTGGTGCAAACCATTGGTGGATGAAGCACTCCAACCTGCCATCTGCGAGCTCTTTGGATTGTGTGTGCCATTGGAACAAAGCATATCGAGCTTAAGGAGTTTTAACCTCTGGGTCTCAGATTGCAACTGATGATTTAGATCTATATGATATGAAGAATAGTGATCCCATGTTATAGAATTATTTGAAGATATATGTTTATAAATAAGAAGGGAAAATATTGTAAACATGGATGAAATAGGCTCATCAAGGAGACAAAAGATATCATTACCAACATTTGTAGATGCTTATTGAGTATCAATCTTTGAACCAGGGAGCAAATGTCCAATCAATGAATAAACCTTACATACATTATTACAACGTTGAATGATAAATTAATTGCAGATCTTATGATCAACATTTCTAATATAGGGACTAAGCAGGTCAAAGTGTATAAATCATTGTTTGCATGTTTTTTAATTATATATCAAAGAATATTAAAGTCGACATGACACTCAGCATATTATGTTTCAAACACATAATTCAAAGTTTGACACACATTAATTGACCACATGTGTGTGATGTCAAACATGTGAAGCAAACAGATGCCACACAGTCTAGCAGTGTTAGCGCTATATCATTTGAATTCACTAATAAGTCTATCACTTCAAGCTGATCAAGGGAGATTAAAATAACTTGATTTAAAAAAATGATAAACAATAACACATCAGCTAAAATATATATAGTTCTAAAAATATTGTAACTTACTATTGTAAGTATTTGTGACACTATAATATAAATCTGTGTTGTCCATATAAGTCCCCTCCCCCCTAATCCTTTTGACATATTGAGGGGCCGCTGATCTTTGCAAAAAACTTGAAATAGAGTTTATTGACACTACTAGAGGCGCAAGAATGGCCGACGGTTATTAAACCGTCGGCCATTAATTTGTACCATCAGGAAGTACAGTTGCCGAGCGTATACTGTCGGGAAGCTCCCGTCGGGCATCGTTGTTCGGGCATTCCCACTTTTACCGATCGGTAGTTAGTTATTGTATGGCTGACTGTATGTTTTCGACAGTTGACGCTTGATAATTAGTTGGTAAACACGTCATTCGGCCTTTGGTCCGACATGAATTGTCGAGTGTTTCTCGGTCGGGGATTTGTTGCTTGACAATTTTTTTAAACCCATCGGGAAACATATCCAGTCAGGGATTTGTTGCTTGATAGTTTTTTTAAACCCATCGGGAAACATATCCGCTCAGGGATTTGTTGCATGACAGTTTTTAACCCATCGGGGAAACATATTAGCAACAGTGTTTATTAACCGTCTAGAATTAAATACTCACAGTATAATATATATGTGAAAGTTTTGGTTTCCCACCGGCTAAAACTATTAAACCATCGGCAATATAGAGATGAAGCTGTTTTATTATAATCCATCATTCGATATTGCTTGGGATATTTTTTATAGTCGTAAATAATTCATATATGTAACCAGGAAGATCAATTACAAATGTTGAACATTCACAATTCATGACATTTCATAACCAGCTCTTTAATATTGAAAGGTACGGTCTAGACATTCTGAAAGTTTCTAAGAACATTCTTCAACATTACACAAATTAATGTTCAAATTAAAATACTTGACTAAGATACTGCTCTGCTGTTCACAAGGCATAAGAAAAACTACTTAAAAGTGCCACACTGCATATGTTGCATATAATCTCTTTTCATCACCAGGAAGCATCATCATCGAAAAAGTCTTCACCATTGTTCTCGTAATTTTGGCCATCATCTTTGGAATGGTATCCTTCATCATCATAATCATAGATGTCATCTTCATTTTCCTCACCACTATGGTCTGCTCCACCAATATTTTCCTCACCACTATAGTCTGCTCTACCAATGTTATCCTACAGAAGTTATAAAATTATTTTTATAAGCATATGAACCAGCTTGAATATATATAAGATAGATTTTGCAATAATTTCAGGTATGGCACGGATATATTTGGACACACTTAATACTTACATGATCAGATGCATTAGGAACAATTTTCTCATGCTCTCTAGCGAATGCAACCTCAGATTTAGAAGTAGGCTGCATGTCATGCATATATTAGTTTATACTTTGAAGGTCAGTTTTGCAATGAATTGAGGTGGGAAAAATAAAATTCAAATCTAAATCAACTAGAGTGATGCTTGAGTTCATTATAATAATTTGTGCTCTGTGAGGTAGCTGGTAAAAACTTACCAAGTTAGTTGCAGTTTCCTGAGCTAATGCATCAAAGTCCATTCCTTGTTTAGCAACAAGTGCCTGTTAAAACTTCATGGTTAGCCATAGGTATTTATTTGTACGCATATATTTATTCTAACAATAATTACCCGCACAACATGTTCAAGGTTGCTATATTCTTTTCGCAATAGCAGATTTTCTCTTTCAAGTCACTTCTCTTTAGCAGAAACATATGGTTGTGCACTTCTTTTCCTTGTCTTGATTGCTTCCTTCTCAGCAATACTAATTGCCCCATCACCAATTCCTAGCTTACCATGTGGCATTCTACCTGCACACTCATAAATGACACTTGCATCTAATTCAGGATGCTCAATTTTCCAATTTGTGCCATACTTTTTTTCCATTCCTTCCTCATATTGTGCCTTTTCCAAAAAAACATGGAAAAGCTGAGGTTCAGTAACAAGACAACTACAAGAGCTATTAGCTAAATAATCCAACACTTACCCATTTATCAGCAGCATTCTGGTTGCACAACCTGCCATCATTTGTCCCTGGATTCAATTCATGATTATGCAGCCAAGTGCCACCAATTCCAGGGTCAACGCCAGTTTTTAGTGCCTGCAATTAAAGTGTAAGTATGCTTTGACATGTATTGAACATTGTACATCAGTAGTTCATGAAGTCACAACTTTTTGGTTTGGGTTCTTACCAGCCATTGACGTATTGCTGGTAAGCTTCTTGAGCCACTACGATGGTATACGCCATTATCTCCAGCTAGGTGATTTTGCCTTGCCTTTAAGGATGACTTTCTAAATTTTGATGTACTCCAGTGCTCACATAGCAAAGCCCAACCTTCATTGGTTGTAAAGTCTCTTGGTTTAACATATATAAGTGCTTCTTTTGTTGGCCAATGATTTCCATATTCATCTACATCTTCTAGGGGCACATTACCATCCTTATATAGTTTCTTTGTGAGAGCCCGCTTCTCTTCACTCAACATCTTAGGCACCATGTTTTTAAATTTTAATTCCAAGACAGCATCTGCCTCAGCTCTATCTTCTGGAAGACACTTGAAATGCCACTGCCATATTATTTATAGTAAGTTGCAGTTGAGATAACTTTTAAACAATAGCAAAGCTAGTCAGTAAGCTGTAGTTATTATGCACATGTAGCACATACCCAGAACTCTTCCAATACTCTCTTATCAGTTGATACCCCAGCTATGGTAGTCTTCTTGAAATCTTCCCATGTTAGCACTGGCTTCATCCCATTTATTGTATCAACAAAATCAGGATACATCTCGCGAACTAGAGCACCAATTACTGTTGGGGGTTTGCGAGAACTTTGATAAGGATGCACTTCCCAGTTGAAAGGTCCTTGTTTGGTTTTGGTAATTGAGTGACAACTTAGGTGGACTAATTGTGTTTATGTGAGATACACAGGTGATTAGTCCACAGGTATATGTGTGTGAGCAACATATGCCATGAAGGTGAAAATGGCTTGGAAATGTTGCAAAGCTCACACATGTGATGATGAAGGAGCTTAAATGCACATGAGACATGACATTGAGTCATGTGATCAAGGTGGAGAAGATCAAGACAAGACTTGGCTTGATGGACCAGTTGCAAGCGTGAAGGGCAAGTCGAAGGCTTTGGAGTGATGGACCACGTGGCGGTGAAGCTTGAGCAAGACTTGGCGCCGATGGACGATGGCAACGGTGAAGAGCAAGTAGAGTCAAGATCGATGAACCAATATGATCATGTGATGATATGAAGTGGATCATATCATTGTTGATCGTGTTGGTGCATGTGTTGCATCGACATTGAAGGAGATGGAATGGAATGCGCAAGGCAAAGGTATAACCTAAGGCATTTCATTTTACCGGTCATAGGTGTGTAGAGAAGTTTATGACCGGGTTTAGGATAGATGGCCGTACTATCAAGAGGGGCAAACTTGTTTGCATATCGGTCATCTAGTGCCACTTGAGTGATCTGACTTTGCATTGTCGCTAGGATCGAGTGGCGTGGTAAGTTGAGTGGCTAACATCCTTTAGGAAATGATTGTGAAAATGCTAACACACATACACATGGTGGTGTACACTTGGTGATGTTGGCACATTTACAAAGGAGGTGGTGTTTGTAGAGGTGAGACCAGGTTTAGGATTCGGTGCTTTCAGGAAAATAGAATGCCTATTTTCTATTACGCCAGATGCAAATTATTGTGGTTAGCACATTGGAGCAAGGGTGATGAAGTTAGAAGTGAAAACGAGTTGGTCGTGAAGACGCTGGCGTCGGTCAACTGATCGGACGCTGGGTCTAAAAGCACCGGACGCTGGCAGGCTACGTCCGATCAGGCTGACGTACGGTGATGCAGAAGCTAGAGTGTGACCGAACGCTGGCTGCGTCCGATCAAGTGTGACCGGACGCATCCGGTCAAGGTTGGTACCTTACTGGAAATGATCGGACGCTGGGGGTTCAGCGTCCGGTCAGTTGAAAGCTGCTGTGTCCGGTCAAGTCAAGTGACCGTTGGAACTGGGACACGTGGCCATCTGCGGGCGACCAGACACTGAGGTCCAGCGTCCGGTCGGCCTGATTTTTGCCCAGTGAAGGGGTAACGGCTAGTTTAGCCCTTGGGGCTATAAATAGAAGTGGCCTTCGGCCATGGCTGGTGTGGAGCACCTTGGGGGACTTTGTGTCCATGCTTGAGAGTGCTTAGGAGCCCTCCATCTCACACATACTTGATAGCGATCATCCGATTGTGTGAGTGAGCGATTCTAGTGTGATTGCATCGTAAGGTTTTATCGAGTGGCACTAGGTGATCGAGTTGTAAGCTGGTGGTGCTTGTTACTCTTGGAGGTTGCCACCTCCTAGACGGCTTGGTGGTGGTCTCCGTCGAAGCGCGCAAGAAGCTTGTGCGGCGCTCTGGAAAAGTGCTTGTGAGGGGCATTATGCTCGCCCCACGGGAGCCACGAAGAGCAACTCTAGTAAAGCGTGTCATTGAGCTACCCTCACTTCCGGGGTAGGTTCTTGCGGCGCCCGACATGCGGGCTTAGCGGGTGATGCTAATTAGCCGCCGAACCACCAAGTGAGCGGTCGACACAACGGGGACTAGCGTGTTGGCAAACATGTGAACCACGGGAGAAAAATCATCGTGTCAACCTTGTTCTTCCCGTTGGTTTGCATCCCCATTACACAAGCTTGCAATTACTTTTATACATATTAAGCTTGTGTAGTTGCTCTTATAATTAGATAGCTTATGTAGCTTGCTAATTACCTTCTTGCTTGTGTAGCATAGAAGTAGCTCCCTTGTGTGGCTAATTTGGTTTTAGTAACCTTGTTAGTCACATTGCTTAGTTTGTGTAGCTAAGTATTTGCGCTCTCTAATTAGGCATTGGTTGCCTTGTTATTGAGCATTGCTAGTGAGCATCGTTAGCTTTGTGCTCTTGCTTACTAGCATGTGTAGGAGCTCCCTTGTTGCTTAAAGTACTAGTGGCATAGGTTTGTGTAACCTTGCTCCTAGAATTGGTTAGGTGAGCTCTAACTAGCCCGACACCTTTGTTGCATAATTGTTATCTTTGCAAGGTGCTAGTGAACATATATAGTGGGGTATAGTCTTGGCTAGACTGATAGTTTTAATTCCGCATTTGTATCGGTTAGCCGACGCGATTAAGTTTTAGAAAAGACTATTCACCCCCCTCTAGTCCGCCATCTCGACCCTTCACTAGTGTCGAATAATTTTATATTAAATCAAACGACATCATCATATAGGGATAAAAGATATAAAATACATAAGTGAAATGTTAAAGTAAGCAAAACATCATGGAACCGGTCAGTACTGAAAACTCCTACCTTACAGAAATGTGGAAAGTTAAAAATACAACATTCTTTATTTAGTCTTTGCAAGCTCTTTAAATAAATATGCTGGTGCATCCAACTATCTACAAGCAAGCTAGTGCACTAATGACATGACATTGTTCTCTATCATGGACAAACTGTACTTGCTAAAAATTAATCTGAACAATGAACACTTGAACACAAAATACTGAGACAATAGTCTTTGTTAATACACAAGCGATAGATATAATATGGACACATAATTATATAAATTAAAGCAGCTACAATGTTACTTAGTCTCCAATAGCCTTGATCGTGGGTCTTTCTCTTTCTGGAAGTCTTTCACCGCTATCAGTCCTTGATCGAGTATTTTTTTTCTCAATAGCTTGCTGACTTGCTGAAGCCAATCCATTATTTTCTCTTGCAGCAACTGATGTGGAACACACTAACCTTGATGATGACACAGGTCTGTGCTTCAAGCAGCCACTCATCCTGCTTCATACATGGCAATAAGTATGTTGCATAAAATGTTTATTAAACAGAACGAGTAGGCACCAATAAAATTAGGGGATACATAAGTAAAATAAGTGAAGTAAATCATCAGTCAAACAAGGATGCACCATATTTCAGATTGGGAAGACATATTTCTAGTTCAATATGAAAGCTAAATAATAAGATACTAATGTACATATTAAAAATAAGGATTCAATAATCATCATAATCAAATTCTAAGGAATCATCCGTGGTTTCCTCATCCTCGTCAATGTCTTCCAAGTCGCTATTTTCTTCAACTATTTGTTGCTCTTCGTCACTACTACTCCCATGATAAGAAATGTCATCCAATGGATCCTCAGTGTTGTTTTGCTTTTCTATAGTTTCAATATCTTGGGGACCAAGGACATCATCCAAGGCCTCTGAAGACACAGTTACATCATCAAACAAGCCATCAACATCAATGGAGAAGCTTCCCTTTAGCTCATCTTCATGGAAAAATACATCTGTAATAGGTGGCTCATGTGCATCTACTGTGTCAAGGTTGGTTAAGGTCCTTGGTTGGATCTTGTAAACAACAGACCAATCACACAAATCACGCCTTAGAGATGAGTACTGCAAGTAGTATACTAGTGTGGCTTGGTGAGCCATGGCAAAGGGTTCAAAATTCACCAGCCTTGAAGATGGCTTGACGTGCACCAAACCTAATTTTGGTTCAGATCTAAGACCAGAAATTGGATCAAACCAGCAGCACTATAAGAGAACCATTTCAATTTTTCTACCAGCATTAAAAGAAAGTTTGATAATGTCCTCAAGTACACCATAATAGTCAAGTTATTGATCATCTGAGGTGAATGATGTCAAACAAACCCCCGTGTTCACTGTGGTCAGCTTTGCACAGGAGTTTTCATATCGCTCTGACCTGAACCTATAGCCATTAACATGATACGAGCTATATGATAGTACTCTAGATTTGCATCCATTGGCTAAATTCTACAAGTCTTCATCTGCATCGGTATCCTTTCTACAATATAAAAATAAATAAGTCTGTTAGAATATATATATACATGTGTTCATGAAATATGGCTAAGGTAATATGTCCTTATAGTTTTCTTAAAACCAATCCACAAATTCATCTGTCATCATTTTGTCAAGGACCTCCACTGACAACCTAGGGTTATTAGCACACTTCTTTTCCATAAATGCCCTACAAATATATACAAGTTATAGAACCTCTGCTAGAACAGTAAAAAATTGTTATTTGCATCACTTACTCTTGATAACGATCAACAACAGAGCAATTGGTCAAAATATCCAGCCTCACTGCATTCAATTCTTGTTCTGAGAGGTCACAAGGCATGCCCCTACCATGAAGGGTGCCTTGATAATGGAAAACATCTAAAGTGCAGCCATCATTCTTCACGTGTGGTCCCCTACTGTTGTATCTATCAACCTTTTCCCATCTAGTACGAACATGGTTAGCGAAATATCCAGAAAAAAGTCAGTTATCTCTTTCACAATCTCAGCCTCTACAATAGAACCCTCAACTCTAGCTTTGTTCTGCACTTTCAGGCCCGGGTCATGCATGTACCTAGCAAAATATTACTACAATGTTTAGTGATATAATAACAAAAAAAATTGAATCAAGCTGAACTAACTTATTTAGAAAAATTAATAATTACCTCTCATGTTGGTACATCCCGCGAAATGCCACAGGTCCGCCAACCCTTGCCTCATATGGAAGATGCACAATTAGATGTTGCATTACATTAAAGAACCCTGGTGGGAACATTTTTTATCTTTGTTAGTTTTGTAATATATCATGCATCCATTGGGGCCTGCATCAATCTTCACATAAGGCATTCCTAGGCTATGCACAAACTTCTTAGACCTATAAAAGTTTTTAGGGACATCCTTGGCAGCCTCATCTCCAATAACTTCATGTAAAAGATTCATTATTTCATTGTAACCGGCTTCAGAAAGATTATATTGTGTTTTTATAGTCATAAGTCATGCTACAATGGATAGGCGGGAGTGAGATGTCTTGTCATGCAGTGGTTTATCTACTTCCTCTAGCAGCTCATATAACTCCTTTGCTGCTTGAGTTGGCTCCTCACTCTGACAGACACCTTCGGCTCCAATAGCATCAAATAGCATTTCACTCATCCTATCTGAGCTACCTACAAATTCATTGTCTGCTTGATCATTTACATCAGACTCCCCGTGCCTAGTCCATCTCTCATACCCCAACTGGAAACCATTGCGGCATAAGTGCATCTCCATTTCATCCCTTTTCCTCTTGTGGTGACAATCACACTTAGTACATGGACACTTAGATCTCCCATCTTTAGCAGCTTCAGGTAATGAAAAGGCATGGTCTAGAAAGGTGTCCAAACCAGCTTTCCAAACTAGACTAAACAAGCTACCTTTCCGCTCATTGTACATCCAACTACGATCCTCACCCATGGAACGTACCTACCTAAATATTAGAATTCACACTTTAGGAAAAAAAATAAAGTTACTTTCATATATGCATGGTTCAGATAGTGTCAAAGCAGTCAACTTTCCACCCACACATAAATAATTATAGTGCCACAAGAAAAATAATCCGCTGCACACAGAGAGGGATGGAGGGAGAGAGATGAATAGTAGAACGAGACCTTAAGTTCTCTGAGTTTGCGTTCACGCCAACACTGGTCACCCGCCCAATCTCCAGTCACCCGCACCTTAGCACACCAGCACACTAAAAGAGAAGATTGGAGCAGCAAAAAAATTAATTCGAGAGAGAAAATATGTAGTGAGAAATAACCAGTATAGAAAATCAATTATCAATGATGCAAGACAAACACTACAATATAAGGATGATCACCTAACTCCTGAGATTTCCCTAATTGCTAATAATCAGATTGTACATCTAAAGTACCACATATTCAAAATCCACAATTCATACTAATATTCAGAAAAATTAGGACATGCTTCACACAGAACACTAAATATTGAACACAACAGAATGTTAACAAGATAGCAGTCTAGACATTGCTCTTGTCAACTATGAAATATACACAAACAAGATAGCATAATTAGAACTACTCCTACCACTCAGATTCTACCCTTCCTATTCAGTTCAGTCTACACAAGTAATTCACTTTCCATCTTATTAGTGTAGCACCAACCGTCTAGCCCATCTCAGAACACAATTAATTAACTGAACCCCAATAACAAGGCAGCAATAGTCAAACAAAGATGAATGCAGATTGCAGATTGAATACAAAACCTAATAAAAAGAGCTATCATTGATATCCAAAGAACAACAGTAGGGTTCTTGACCATGGAGCATAAGGCACAAAAGAGGACAGCAAAGGGGTTCGCATTGTACCTTAAGAAGAAGATCAGATGTGTGGCGGCACAGATGCTGATTGATTTAATCCGCGGGTGCTCGGTGTCGGCGGGCGGAACGAGATGTGCTTCGCCCCTCCTGCAGGAGGGTCTCGGCAACCAGCTGCACACCCTATGATCACCCTTCGATTCAATTGGAGTGGGCGGCGATAAAACCTGAGACGATTCGTTTGGGAACGTGGAGGAGAGATTTACAGGATATGTGGCGTTTTTAGGTGCGGCCGCGGGAAAATAGGCTTCGTTTCGCGCTAAAACTATATCGCTAGTCTGCCGCCTTTTCGTCGTCCTGATTTCGGGCTCGGGATAATATTCCATTTGATTCGAAATAAATAAATATATTCTTACCATATCAAACATACTAGCAGTAGCCCAGTGGTAGAATGGTTTGCTTGGACAGTATGCATCCTGGGTTCGAGTGTCCAATACAGTAAGGTTTTGGAACTTTTTGCACTTATTTTCAGGTAAGGTTCTTCCATGTCATTTCTTTTTTCCAAGAAAAAATACTGGAAACAAACTAATGATTGCAGGAACGTACTTACTGTAACTTTAAAATTATGAGGTCACCAAAAATTATGTTTAAATTTATTCAGATATCAAAATGTAGACCTATAGCAAGTGTTATGTTTTAATATTATATATTACATATAAAGCACGTGCATGTTCTCAACCCATGAGGTTAGACAAGGCACTGTAGAAGAGGGACATTATAAATGAAATAATTGTATCGTGCATTGACAATTGCACTTGTGCTTTATGCACCACCAAGAACTTGGTATAGTTATAAACATCATGAGAGGATGATCTATGTTTTTCAGTGCTATTCTTAGAAGAACAATGAATCATCAAAGTGTTTTGTTGTGTAAAGTATAAGAGGTCTTTCAAATATTTATATCTTTGAACATCGATTTAAAAAAATTATATAGGTTCATGGTATAATAGGATTTATTCTTTTAGATTCACTATGAAAAATACTTTCATAATATATAATTCATAGGTTGTAAAATTATAATAATTTTTTGAAATGAATGATCAAAGATAGCAATGTTTGACTTCCGACAAACCTAATGTGACATTTAAAAAAATAACGGAGGGAGTATAAGAACATATCCCTATATAAACTTCAATATACCAAATATTGCTTGAAATGTCAAACTAGTTTACTTTGAAGAAAACTATAATAAAAAAAGAACATGGGCTCCTAAATCTCAACCGTGAAAATTTTGAAATATATAGTTAACATAGGCAATGAGTCATATGTGAAATACTAGATAAATGCCTGTGCGTTGCACTAGGGTCCTATTTTTTTTACAAATATCTACGATGATAGATTCGATCACGACAAGCACCAGTAGTTAAATACTCCTTGTAGTTACCTTAGCCACCTGCTTCATCTCGGCGGTAATGCTGACGCATGGCACATGCACGCCGCAGGCTTCCATCACTGATAACGACTGCTACAAAAAGATTTACATAGATTCCTCCATTTTATTTCAGAAGCGCTTTGACGTCGTGGCCGGCGGAGCCAGCGAGGCAAACAGGTAGATGGGGTAAGGGAAATTGGATTTACAATTCACTTTTTAATTGAACCAACACATATATAAGGCCTATATACATAAGCCGAATACAGAATCCTAGCAGACTCCTAATTTATCTCTATTATCTTTAATAGTCCGAAATATCTAATCTTAACTAATAGGAGCATACTTGATTTTGTTCATCGAGTAATTTCCAGAGTTAGCGTATTTGATCTCTGCCGTTTGTTTCCTTTTTTTTTACCAGGATTTGTTTTGGCCTTGGATAGTCCGGCTTGGATTCCTCGAGACGCAGTTTTTTAGCCGGAGTTTTCTTCGGTCGGGTACTTTCCTATTTTTGCGGTGGAGTCCAGTCCAATTGTACAGTTGTGCGTGCGGTGTATGATTTTTTTTACCGGAGAAGATTGGTTATGCCACTGTGGACGATTTTTTTTAGGAAGTAGTAGAGTAACAAAAGCATGTTACAAAAATCCAAATCGGTTCCTATAATACTTGAGCGTTACGTTAGCCCCTCCAAGTAATTACCGTGTGCTTATACTGGGAAATAATTAAATTATTAGTCATTCTATACATAGGCCAGCAGTCAAAAAAACGGTAATAGTTCACCCAATAGCCAAGCGTCCTTACCTGACTGTTGGGGATTACAACAATTTGCCACCGGTTTCACTAAGACAGTTGGCAATTAATTTGCCCTCTTAGTCTACTAGTGCAGTGCCTGACTGGTCAACATCTAACGCTCGTGAATAGTTTGTACCGTTGGCTATTTAATACAAAGACCAACGGTTTCACTAAGACCGTTGGTAATTAATTTGCCCCCTCGTCCTTTTCTAGTTCAGTGCCCGACTAGTTGACATCTAACACTCGGAAATAGTTTGTACCGTTGGCTATTCAATACAAAGACCGACGGTTTCACTAAGACTGTTGGCAATTAATTTTCCCTCTCGGCCTTCTAGTGCAGTGTCCGACTAGTCAGCATCTAACGCTTGGGAATAGTTTGTACCGTCGGCTATTCAATACAAAGACCGACGGTGTTACTAACACCGTTGGCAATTAATTTGTCCTCTCGGCCTTCTAGTGTAGTGCCCGACTGATTGACATCTAATGCTCGGGAATAGTTTGTACCGTCGGCTATTCAATACAAAGACCGACGGGAAAGCTTGTAACCGTCAATAACAGGTTAACTATTGGCCATTCATGGTTTCCCCAACTGCCCGTCAGCTATTATACTTCCCTGTTGGCATAGGTTGTGTTTCTAGTTGTGTGAATTGTTGTTGCCATTATGTTTAGGGCAATGCAACAAACAAGAGTATTTTATAAATGATTAATGCAAAAAATGTAATAGCCATTGTAACAAAAACATTTGCAACACACTCAACTACAAACTGAAAAATCTAAGAATAGTAGCCACAAAGCAATGCCACAATTAAACGTATGACAAACATTATAAACATCCAAGAAAATACGCACGAAGAGATTGCTCATCCTTATACTCGTGTGTCTATCTAGTTTTTTGCTATGTTGGAGCTCTAAGTAAAGGGAAGGATAGAGTGAGCCTCAAGGAAATGCCCCATTTTTTCTATACACAACACGCTGCAAATAAAACCTTATATACGTGCAATCCAAAAACTAAACGACTTGATGAGGAGAGTCGTCCATCATGCATTCATCAACTTAAAGAACTCTAAGCTATTGAATTGTATATATTTTTGCAAAGCATGCATACCATCATCTAACACACTACAAGATCTAAACTTAAATGAATTAACCCTTGACTACAAGGCAATAACGAACAAGCTCACCTTGTTTCAAATTTGGCTTGCTCATTCAGCCCCTTTAACTTTATTTGCACCTCGTGGTTCTCAGTCCTGAGGTTATCAAGCATCTCCTAGATAGACAAATAATATAAATATCAACAACTACATTGTCACTCGAGAAATAATGTTATTTCTCCAGGATGTTGTGGTCGGCACACAACTATAATACAAACCTGCTGCGACTGCACTTGTGGAGATAATGACCTGCACTACATCTTTAGTGCATCAGCCTGACACTGAAGGTCTTGGATGTGGTTTGCCTTTTGCACCTTCAGCTGTGCTGCGTATTCCCAGTTACGCAGAATCCTGCAATTTTATACAAGAATTGAAATCGAGGAAATTAAGAACATCAAAGGCAAAACTAAAAGGTTGAGCACTTGGATAAATATATACCCAACATGCATGGCCACTTCAAAATTGAACTTGAGATATTGGAAATCCATATACGAATGTACTTCTTGACCCTCTTACGATCTGTTTTCACGAGATCCTTGAGTCGGTTGTCCTTATTGATCGTCTCCATGCCGGCCTCAGAGAAGAAGTGCTCCTTGGTGCAGCCCCTTTGTGACATGCTGCTGCTAGCGCTAGCTCCAAGAGCTAGCGACCGTGGTGGCAACCCAGGTCTGTCCATATACTCCTAAGTATCAGCTTTGGCATAGCCGGGACAGTGGCAGTGCAATTTTCCATAGATATGGAGCTTTAGTTCTAGGGCATTTTTACCCCAGCACTACTATTGCTGCCACCAATGCTCATCATGTCGAACTTGTTGGCCAACGCCAGCATGGCTTCCCATCTGCCTGCGACGCTGCTCCCCATGCTCTGGTCATAGCTGCTGCTCACAGTAGATAACCACAGAGATAGCAGGTCTCTTAGCTATTGTAGCGCGCTTGCTCCTCCGACTAGGAATACATGGGCACGGAACCGTGATAGTTCTAGGGAATGCTGCTACTGCTAGGCAGACCATACTGTGATAAGTGTCCTAAAGGCACCAGACCATACTGTCGTATTTCTAGGCTCGGCCGCAATGGAGGCAGCGCTAAGTCCGACGATGGCTGTACGTGGTCAGCTGACCATGATGAAGAGGACTAGAATATGGTGGTCCTCCCAGGAAGAGGCGCCACAAATATAGGTGGAGAAATGCTGCGATGCCGCTGGCAGCGGGTACAACCCAGAGAAGACGTAATTACAAAGAATGACCGTGCACTGGGATAAATGAAATAACCCATCAAAGTAAATTAGACACAATTAAATAAAATAAGTTCGAACCTAAAGAAAATATATACAATAGATGAACTACAATAAACAACTGAAATAAGTTCAAAACAACGAAATAAGACTTAGCAAGGATAAATATCATTCCCACACATACAAAGTCCTACTAGAATAGTTCTTAATATGAAGTATTCTTCCAGAAATCAAATGTCTAAAAATAAATATTATCAAAACATCCATTGGTGCTGTGGTTGACCCATAAGCTCATCATCAACAGTTTGATGTGGTTGTTGTTCTGGCTGCATCTGTGGTGTGTGTTCCTATGCTTGAAGGTGGTGTGAGCTAATTAGATCATTCGCATGGGAATCCATCAGTTGGTGCAAACCATTGGTGGATGAAGCACTCCAACCTGCCATCTACGAGCTCTTTGGATTGTGTGTGCCATTGGCACAAAGCATATCGAGCTTAAGGAGTTTTAACCTCTGGGTCTCAGATTGCAACTGATGATTTAGATCTGTATGATATGAAGAATAGTGATCCCATGTTATAGAATTATTTGAAGATATAAGTTTATAAATAAGAAGGGAAAATATTGTAAACATGGATGAAATAGGCTCATCAAGGAGACAAAAGACATCATTACCAACATTTGTAGATGCTTATTGAGCATCAATCTTTGAACCAGGGAGCAAATGTCCAATCAATGAGCAAACGTTACATACATTATTACAACGTTGAATGATAAATTAATTGCCGATCTTATGATCAACTTTCTAATATAGGGACTAAGCAGGTCAAAGTGTATAAATCATTGTTTCCATGTTTTTTAATTATATATCAAAGAATATTAAAGTCGACATGACACTCAGCATATTATGTTTCAAACACATAATTCAAAGTTTGACACACATTAATTCACCACATGTGTGTGATGTCAAACATGTGAAGCAAACAGATGCCACACAGTCTAGCAGTGTTAGCGCTATATCATTTGAATTTACTAATAAGTCTATCACTTCAAGCTGATCAAGGGAGATTAAAAATAACTTGATTTAAAAAAAATGATAAACAATAACACATCAGCTAAAATATATATAGTTCTAAAAATATTGTAACTTACTATTGTAAGTATTTGTGACACTATAATATAAATCTGTGTTGTCCATATAAGCCCCCTCCCCCTAATCCTTTTGACATATTGAGGGGCTGCTGATCTTTGCAGAAAACTTCAAATAGAGTTTATTGAATTGTTGTTGCCATTATGTTCGGGGCAATGCAACAAACAAGAGTATTTTATAAATGATTAATGCAAAAAATGTAATAGCCATTGTAACCAAAACATTTGCAACACACTCAACTACAAATTGGAAAATCTAAGAATAGTAGCCACAAAACGATGCCACAATTAAATGTATGACAAACATTATAAACATCCAAGAAAATACGGATGGAGAGATTGCTCATCCTTATACCCATGTGTCTATCTAGTTTTTTGCTGTGTTGGAGCTACAAGTAAAGGGAAGGACAGAGTGAGCCTTAAGGAAATGCCCCATTTTTTCTATACACAACACGCTGTAAATAAAACCTTATATACGTGCAATCCAAAAACTAAACGACTTGATGAGGAGAGTTGTCCATCATGCATTCATCAACTTAAAGAACTCTAAGCTATTGAATTGTATATATTTTTGCAAAGCATGCATACCATCATCTAACACACTACAAGATCTAAACTTAAATGAATTAACCCTTGACTACAAAGCAATAACACACAAGCTCACCTTGTTTCAAATTTGGCTTGCTCATTCAGCCCCTTTAAGTTTATTTGCACCTCTAAAAGGTCCTAATGGCTAGAGGGGGGGGGGGTTGAATAGCTTATTAAAAATTTCTACAACAACACTTAACAAATCGGTTAGACAATTATGAGGCGAAGCAAGTGTTGCGCTAGCCTACTAAAAAGCAAACCACATTTCACAATTCTAGTTTATATAGTTTCTATCCACACAATAGCTATGACACTACACTAAGTTAGTGTGCCCTCAAAAGCTAACTAAACAGCCACACTAACCAAACTAACAAGCTCTCACAACTAGCTACACTAAAGAGCTTGACAACTAGTTTGCGGTAATGTAAAGAGAGTGAGCAAAAAGGTTATACCGCCGTGTCGAGGGAGGAGCCAATCAATCACAAGAATGAATAACAATGAAGACCAATCACCTAGGAATCAAATGATGACACAATGATTTTTAACGAGGTTCACTTGCTTGCTGGCAAGCTAGTCCTCGTTGTGTCGATTCACTCACTTGGAGGTTCATGCGCTAATTGGCATCACACGCCAAACCCTCAATAGGGGCCGCACAACCAACACAAGATGAGGATCACACAAGCCACGAGCAATCCACTAGAGTACCTTTTGGCTCTCCACCGGGGAAAGGTCAAGAACCCCTCACAATCACCAAGATCGGAGCCGGAGACAATCACCACCCTCCGCTTGACGATCCTCGCTGCTCCAAGCCATCTAGGTGGCAGCAACCACCAAGAGTAACAAGCGAATCCCACAGCAAAACACGAACACCAAGTGCCTCTAGATGCAAACACTCAAGCAATGCACTTGGATTCTCTCCCAATCTCACAAAGATGATGAATCAATGATGGAGATGTGTGGGAGGGCTTTGGCTAAGGTCACAAGGTTGCTATGTCAATGCAAATGGCCAAGAGAGTGAGCTTGAACTAGGCATGGGGCTTAAATAGAGAACCCCAAGAATAGAGCCGTTGGGCTCCTCAATGCACTAAACACGGGGCCGACCGGACGTGCCGGTCATATTGACCAGACGCTGGACCTCAGCGTCCGGTCACGCGATGCACGCCACGTGTCCCCTCTCTTCAAATATTGAGCGCCTGATCCCAACGGTCAAGTGATGACTGGACACGCTACTTCGAAGTGACCGGACGCTGGACCTCAGCATCCGGTCATTTCCAGTAAGCATCCAGAAGCGAGAAATCAGGACCGAACGCGTCTGGTCATGCTCGACCGGACTCACCCAGCGTCCGGTCACTCGGCGTCTCTTCTGTGTGCTGCCATGTCAGCAGGACGAGATGCACCTCGTCAGCGTCTGGTTACTAAGTGACCTAGCGTCCGGTTGAAGACCGACGCCAGCGTCTTCACACTACCACTAACCAAACACACCGGTCCTACCAAGACCAGCATCCGGTCACTTATAGTGACCTCCGTCTTTTCTGTATGGGGCACCGGTGGCACCGTCGGACTATCCGTACTCTACGAGCAGATACTCCACTGGTCAAGTATCTTACCCTTGCTCAAATGTGCCAACCACCAAGTGTATCACCTTGTGCACATGTGTTAGCATATTTTCACAAATGTTTTCAAGGGTTTTAGCACTCCACTAGATCCTTATGCATATGCAATGAGTTATAGCATCTAGTGGCACTTTGATAACCGCATTTCGATACGAGTTTCACCCCTCTTAATAGTACGACTATCAATCCTAAATGTGATCACACTCACTAAGTGTCTTGATCACCAAAATAAAATGGCTCCTACCATTTATACCTTTGCCTTGAGCCTTTTGTTTTTCTCTTCCTTCTTTTCAAGTCCAAGCACTTGATCATCACCATGGCATCACCATCATCATGTCATGATCTTCATTTACTTCACCACTTGGAATGTGCTACCTATCTCATGATCACTTGATAAACTAGGTTAGCACTTAGGGTTTCATCAATTCACCAAAACCAAACTAGAGCTTTCAATCTCCCCCTTTTTGGTAATTGATGACAACCCTTTCACAAAGATATGAATTAAAATTCAATTGAATCCATGTTGCTTGCCCAAGCATATTTACCATGTGTAAAATGATATGGACAAGTTTCATGAACCTCAAGTGGTAGCAATTGCTCCCCTACATATGTGCTATGAGTTTGGATTGTAGCTTGCACATATGCTTAGATAGGAAATATAAGAGACAATGTCTACCAAATGATGCTAAGGTATATGTAACACCGTAGGTGTTTGGCTTGCGTAATTGCACTTGCATTTCATAAACATGAGCATCATTCATTAATGCATGAGCTTTGATGGTTTGAAACATGCTTTTGAAATATTGCAACATATATGTATATCCCATGTGTGTTTGTTTTATGATATGGATAATGAGCAACACTCAAGTGCAACATGTTCAACTCACTCTTGAAACATGTCGCATACTTTAGTGAAACATGGTTAGCTAGAACAATGCCACAAACTCATGAAACACATGAAACATGGTTTTGAAACAGAAGTAACAAAGTCACTTGTTTTCCCCTATTTCAATACTAGTATAGTGCCTGTGCTAACGCCATGGCTTCATCTCATGGATACATGAAAATCCTGCTACCTTTACATAATTATTACACGCTTCTAGCTATGAACTATATTCTTGTTTAGAAATCTGCAATGCCTGCGGTTCCTGGGAATTAGGCCGTTCTCTCCTAATCGGCTAATCCATGTATCATGGTAGATGTGAAGGGCTTTAAGTTTCTTGCATCTCTATTGTTATTACTTGAAAATCCTACCTCAAGACAAAATTTTGACATTGAGCCCAAAAGTCAACACCATTTAGAATATTGTACTGCAGACCTTAAAATAGTGGCGCCCTTCGGCTATAGATTTGGTGTACACATTGACCATATCCCACCTTCAAGGTTACATAGTAAGGCTTATAAATTTATAGGCTGAAAAGGTGTAGTTCTCTTTCAAGTGTGCATGTACAAATGCTTGAATATCCCAGGGACCAATTTCACGGAAGCACCTTCTGCTATCACAAATTCGTAATTACGCAAGAGATGCGGCCATGGCAGTGGTGCTGAAGACATTTGTTTCATCAAATCCATGGAATGCTCCGCTGCATTAGTTGCATCTTAGGCTGTATAAAGAGTCACAGGCACCTCAAATTCATCGAACTGTGTCATGATCTCTACAGTTGAATTGGGAAGCACTAAAATCATGTCATGGGAAGCAAGATAAGCAAATACACGAATACGGTTTGAGCCCCAAGTGATGCAAGATTTAGATTATTGAGCCAACTTACCAAGGGGATCATATGTTGGCAAGGTGATGTACCGTGGGCGGTGCTTGCTTTTTAATACACTTCCATTCGTCAAAGAAGTAGTAAGACAATCATGAGGCTAGAAACATAAATTGAGATGAGCATTGCCATGCAATATGTGTCATTTGAAATTTGGAAATAATATAAGTATCCAATTTGGGGGGACAGAACTGTTCAGGCAAATATTCAAAAGTGAAATTTATGCAACCAATATTGACCAGAAGATAATAGAGACCAGCTTGCAAGTTAAAACGCAATGAAACAGTAACCAAACATGGCACTGGACATCGGTATTGTTATCAAGTTTTGTTTCCACAGGACTCAGCAATCGTTCAGCATGTATACATAGGATGTAAAATTCTTCAGAAACATTGAAATTTTAGCAAATGAAATTTTGATCCTGTAGAAATAATATTTTTTATTTACAAATATGTTTTGGTGGTAATCTGTCTACACAACAGTCATTGGTTCTACTCATGGCCGTAATATTTCATAACAATAAATTATAGGAAGTTGTGCAAGGGAAAATGAGGAACTGAACCCTTCTTGCAAACAATTTGTGGTGATCCCCCAAAAGCATGTTTGATGGTATCAATGACATGGCTCAATGCATATTCCTTACCATTTGAAACTTGTATTCCTCTACTTGACAGCATTTCCTGCAACCCATGACGATCCAAATTTACAACAGAGAAAGGAGAAAGTTCCATATGCTGGTATTCTGGTTGTAGGCACTATTTTCCAAAACCATGCTGGTAACGTGAAGGTACATTAGGCTAGCTAAGAAACCAATGCTATGGTATGGGTAATCTGCAAAGACCCAGGTACTAACTGTAATGTTATATACTTGAAAAGTAGAGGTCCAGGGCAAGGATGAAATACTATAATCTTGTATAGAAAAACAAGTACAATTCTTGGTTTGCACAAACTGATAAACATGATTATAAATGAATTGCTTATCTTTATGAAACATAGTTTTAACTTTCAGAACAAATAACTATTCAACAGGTACATAGATCATCTTAACATGCATCAGTTACACGTAAATAACTAAACTAACATACTCTCTCCTTGTCCCCGACAGCGGCAACGCTCATGGATTATAACATAATAAATATGCAGCAGTCAAAGACAGTCCGACAGCGCAAGAAGTTTAATCAGTTCATATACAGCTACTATGACTTATAATAAGGATAACACCGCAAGGTTGAATTGATAAGTCATGGTAATTTAATTCAGAATATCTTATCTCCCCTCCTAGGAAGAACAACTGTTTTTCCAAGTTCTGATGTCAGGCCTTGTTTAGATCCCATCAAAATTCCAAGTTTTTTCACTCTCTCTCCATCACATCAATTTTTGGACGCATGCATGGAGCATTAAATATAGGTAAAAAAAATAACTAATTACACAGTTTGGTTGTAAATCACAAGACGAATCTTTTGAGCCTAGTTAGTCCATGATCAGACAAAGTTTGTCAAATACAAATGAAACGTGCTACAGTGTCCAGATTACAAAAATTTGCAATCTAAACGAGGCCTCATTGACACAAATTGCCACCTGCCACAATGGCATAAATCCATTTAGTCCAGTCAACTTGCTACAGAGATAAGGAAAACAACCTACATTGCAGCTAATGTCTTACCAGGTAAATGCCGACCGTATCATGAATACCAGTTTCGAATGCAAGCTTCAGCTTTATCCCCAGTCCGCTTGTGCTAGCAACAAGAAAATCGTCCCCTGTTCAGATAAAACAATAGGGAAGCAAAGCTTCAGAAAGTGCAGCGCAAGGAAGGATCACGGAATTGATATTATCGCTGCACCGAGTGAGAACTGAGAAGCAGCAAATAAAACATCCAACTACATGGTGCAACAAGAATTCAGACAAAGATTTGGGTATTGGGATGCATATTTGAGAACCTTGTCAGTATGCATCATTAGGCCATTGCAAGTGTAAATCCCTGCATCCTAAAGGTTCTTCACATCTCCTGCATTTACCCCTGAGAAATCACTGTGCCAAACTGATGCATGGACCACAGTTAGCTATGACACGCAAGATCAAGAAGCATAGAAATTTAAGCACAACATGATGTGGAGGCATTTCTATGCTTTGATATTTATTTGGCATTTCAACTAACTAATTACATGTGCAACATGGTGTCTAAGAAGGCTCACGGATTCAACTCATGATGGTCTCTCCCACTGCAAGCTAACCGATGTGGAGGCTAGCCTGCAGGAAAAATTCACACAAAATTAATCTGAGACTAAGATTTGGGCCTGGAAACACACCAACAAAAAAGGAAGCTAATTGATTTACGCATCAGCACATTGAATGACATTGAACATGTGAATACAAGAAGCATAAATAATTTGAACAAGCTAATAACACGTCACAGGAAGCATAGAAGCTATTACACTGTCACGTTGACATAAAAATTTGGAACACATGGACACAGTCCTCACCAATCCGTTGCCAGATCTATAAGGGAGGGGGCTGGAGCTGTTGTCGTTGCGTGGAGGTTTGAATCTCGAGTATAAGAGTCGAAGCCACCGGCCGCCCTGGTCATGGACGAGAACGACCTAGATCGAGCAACGGAGGCCCAGGGGTGCGGCGGGTTGCGGAGGTTCCAAGGGGTTGCGACGAGGCTGCATTGCAGGGGGAGGAGGCCTACTGCGGGTGCTGGTGCGGTGGCCGGCGGCCTGGCGGCAATTTTCTCCCCCATGCAAATTAGAACAGACGTTGAGTGTTGCGAGTCGAGGGGACGGAGCACCGGGGTTGCAGCCCGGCCTCTTGTACCGTCGACCAATAGCAGCAGCACCGGCGGCGATCTTGGCAGTTAGGGTTGCGGTACCATCTCCGGATTGCAACCCATGCCGCCGCCACGGCCCATGGCCTCCTGAGCCTGAGCGTTCGCCACCACCGATGGTGGTGCCCGCGCACAGCGGCAGGGACACAGGGGGAGTGCGGCCGACCGACTGTGGCCACACCGAGCTGTGCTGTTGGTGGTCGAGGCAATGACGGGGACCGCGGGATCCTTGGGCGGCGCCTGCAACTTGCTCAGAGGTTGGAGACGAAGCAACATGCGCCGCGTCAGCCCCGTGCCATCGGCGTTCGGATCAGGCACGGCGGCGGCGGGGAAACCTAGCCACGTCGGGAAGCAAGAGGCGGTGGCAGAAGTCGCTTGTTTTTTTTTCTTTCTGTAGAGCGATAGTGTGTGCGTGGGGAGTGTTTGAAGCCATGTGCGTGGGTGGAGGGCACGTGGGGTGAGAAGCCTGGCATCACACTTCGAACATCGGCCATTGGATTGGGTGTCGATGTTTTTTTAATCCTTGATTTTAATGAAGACGATTTATTGTGTATATTTTTGTAGGTGTACAATGGTTGGAGGCTCTCAATGAGGGATATTTTTCTGGGGAGACCAAGTATAATTTTGATTGATCAATTATAGTAGAGATATGTGATGCTTGATTTTGGGTGACCAATGTGTGGTGTGGATAATTATCCTCTTAAGCAACTTAGTTATACTTAGAATGTCATTAGGAACAATGTTCATGTTGATCATTTTGCCTAATTAAGTTCCCAAGTCATATTTTGACTAGTGTTGACCTCTAGAGCTCCTTGGTTTGACTATATAAAAAGGATAGCTTAGATTGTTTGCATGTTTGAGTAACCTAAAGCAAAGTTGTAGCAGATTTTATAGGGAACAAACTTTGTTTAGGAGCCAAGTCATGAAAATGTGCAAGACATGCTCAAATAGGGCCCACAAGCCAGAAATCAGTGATGTTCCAACACTTAGAAAATTTCTAAGTGTAGGAGCTGTTTTCTAGTTTCATGAAGGGGACTTTGGAGTCCTATAGATTGAAATCCATGGTGAATTAGCTCGAGCTCATGTTGAGTTAATTGGAGTACTCACCTAGCTCTATCACGTAGTTCAACTGGATTAGCAAATGGCCGAGTCGATTAAGAGATAAGCACCGTCGAAGATCGTTTGTCAATCGGCTCCATCAGGCTTGATGGCTGTTCTGATCAGGCCGGTCATGGCCGACCGAGGCCAGAGGGTGGCTGCCGCATGGATGCCACGCGCCTGGCTTGCCCTGACCGCGCTGCATGCTAGCCGGCTTGAAGTGGAGGACGCCCTGCTGCCTCTTCGCTCGCCCACACGTGCCCTGCCTCCCACTCGCTCACCATTGCCGATGCCACCAGCTTTGCACCGCTGCTCACCTTTGACGCTGCACCTTTGGCTGATCCATCTCGGCCATCACTGTGTCTTCCTCCACTCCACCTCCTGGACCTCTCGCTCTACCTCTTTGACCCTTTGGTAAGGTACATTTTGATTTCTGCCGCCGGGGACTTCATCGGAGTACGCCGCGCATACAGTTCATGTGGTCGTGCCACTTCACTGCACCACACACTGTCTCTTCCTCTGGTCCGGCATGCGCTAACTTGTAGATGCTCTTATAGGAATAGCTTTAGACATTACCAAGCATGTGCCTGGGAACACACCAGTGCACCTCACCGTGTCCGCCATGGCTGCGAGCATGAGCTCATCGTGGCCGTCCGCCTTCGAACCTTTCCTGCCTCTTCTAGTGCGCGCATGAGGACCCATATGAGCCGTAGTGTCTACCTCGAAGATGTAGTCCTAGGATTTGCCACCGTTGAGCCAGAACATCAATGCCGCCGTGATGCTCGGGGCGCCACCGTGTGACCGTGCGTGTGACCAGGCTCACCGGCGCTACCCTAGCTGCCCTTACCTTAGTTACCTCTACATTAGGTCTCTAGGTAGCTCTAGCGCCTTTCGCCGGGTTATATCGTGGCCGGAATTGGCCGGTGTGCCGTTGGGCATCACTGCTGTTCGCCATGGCCGCCGCCGTCCATGCTCCAAGGAACCATCCGCCGTGCCCCGTACCTCCCTCGACGCGATTTGGCTCGGAAATGGCGTCGGTGATGACGCTACCACCTAAGCCCTCCGCGGTAGTGAGGAAAAGCTCACCGGAGCACCGCGACAGTTTCCTCTCCTATTTTTCGTATCGCTGACGCGTGGGCCAGCTGACAAGTGGACCCCGCCTGTCAGTGACTGTGGAGTATAAAGATAGTTCATTTGTTCAGATTTTGATGTTGTTTTGTGAAATTCATAACTAGAGTTTGGTAGATCCAAATTGGGTGGTTCCAATTTTGTTAGGATCTTGGTGAAGTGTAGTATTTAGGAAAAATATAATATTGACACTTATAGTAAAGTTTCTAGAAGAATTAAATTGAAACTTGAAACGTGTTTTTAAATGAAAGCAAACTTGTTTAATTTATATCTAGAGTTACTCTACTCCAAAAATTATTAAATTTGTATTGTGAGCTATTCTTAATGAGTATAAGCTCTGGTAAAAATTTGAGAGTCAGTGCATGAATGGTTTTTGAGTTATTAATTTCCCTTTTATTATTGAATGATCCTTGTGTGAATTTTAGTAATTTATCTATGAATCCAATGACCATGAAATTTATTAGAGGATGTCCTAGTACCTTAAGGATGCTAGGAAAAATATAAAATTTGTTGCTTGACACTTTGCACTAGGGTTTCCTATTTATGTCATTTTAAGCCTTTATGCCTTGTCATTTTTGTGTAGGATGTTATACTTGTTGAAATGATGTGAAATTTATACAGTGGTATATTGGAGACATGTATAAACTACTGAAATTTTTGTGGAATTTGCTATACAATTTGGATATGTGTTTATTAATTAACCTCATTATCTAAATAAATTAATAAAGGTATGAAAAGAATTTATTTAGGAATGGCCACTATGTTTTCTGGTGTTCTTTCAACTTGTGTGATGAGTTGGTAAAGTTGGTTTTGTCCATTTGTATGTTTACAATGTAAGTTAATAATTATTTTCTTGCATTGTGTCTTTCTGGATAGTTCTGGGAACTTTATAAAGTTCACCATGATAAATTGGGTTGCTGGGAAAGTGGTGAATACAAAAGTTGTAGATAACTTATGTATCTATCTCCTGTTAAAATTTGGTGGTATTTGGCCTAGTAGTTAAGGAGTTAGAGTCATTCAAAGTTGTATCACAGTTTTGCTTGCTCTGTGTCTTGTTTAGACCTGATTATGTGTTTATGTAAATTCAACCTGCTAAACTTGGGAATCATGCTGAGGTGATTAATAATGAAATGTAGACAATTTCATAAGCTTTCCAGATTGTCTATTTGCTTGTCTTCTGGGTTAGTACAACTCAAGTTATGGATAAAACTAGTTACTGCTGTTTGCAGCCTTGACTCTGTGATTGCAGTGAATAACTTGTTTGTTTGATATGAGTCGGTGTGATGAGTTAGATGCTAGGCTAACTAAAATAACTTGTTAGTTGCAGGTACTAGACCTCTTACTAAAGATGAACAACTTTATCTTAGGTTGTTAGATCTTGGTGAGTGTGTTGTTCTTGTGTTCTAAAAGAGATATGCACATACTCGGTAAAATAGATGTTAATCTTGTATCATCATGTCTTTCATGCGTCCATCTATACATGGCTGTACATTTCATCATCACCTTCCATCTCTTACGCATGCATGATTCTTATACTATGCATATGCATGCAATAGGTGTTCCGGAGGGAGTCATGCTTCTAGAATTCGAGCAAGTATTTCCGGAGGAGCAGTAGCAAGCTCAGGAGCAGGAGGTGCAGGCCCTCGAAGAAGGAGCCAACGAAGAAGTTCTTGAGTGTCCCAATCACCAACCTTCATCTTTTCTGAAAGGCAAGCCCCGGAGCATTTTAAGTCTTCTATGTTTTGAAAATGGTTACTTTGAGTATCTTTATTTGTGATGCATTAAGTGACAAGGACTGGATGCAAACACTTGTTGCATGTATATCTATTCCTTGTCTAGTAAACGTACCCTAAATCCTATTTAGGTCCAGGAGCTAATCAAAGCTTAGCCTTGCTTAGACCGGTAAAAGTAAGGTGATTTCCTATCACCTACAAGTTTGGATGATGTCTGGTCACGGTTGGCTATATTTGCTATCATAGAAAATAACCATGTGTTAATAATGAATTGTGACCGGGCGGGATATCAATAAAGAAGCAACAAGGCAAGGAGGTCTTGGGTGTGGATCTATCCCTGTCTGTGTCGGTTAAGGACCGATTCATTGTACGTCCTCATGTCATGTTGAACGCATGCCTATCACTTAGTTGACCGGATAACTCGTTCTGACCACGAAGCCGAGTAGCTCAACTTAGGCCAGAAGCCGAGAAGTGAAAGTGCGCACTCTGGCGGTAGTAAGGATGTGCGGGGAGACATTGGCATAAGTCCAAAAGGTGAGATTGACCACCTGGTAGAGTGGACTCCCTAAGAGTGCGGCGCTGCGTGGACCCGCGATTCCTGAGTTGTACCAAAGGTGACCCGAGGCAACCACTGATCAGGTTGATTGGGTTTGTGTTAGGAATACCCCTCTGGCTAGATAGGAATCGATTTGAATCGCTGTCTCTCCTGGATAGTGAGAACTTGACTGAGCAGTGGCAACGTAGATGCAGTTAATGGAACTTGATGGTTAAATCGATGATGATGATGATACAACATTATACCGGATATGGTTACTAACGTTTGGAGTTAATTAATTGCTTGCTCTAGCACAGGTGCTAATCTAGTTGATAGGTTAATATTGATAACTTGCTGCTTACTCATAAATTAAATTATGCTCTTATATCATTAAAGTGTTTATGCAAAATGGTTGTCAAGCAAGATCCACCGATAAAGCCTTGCATACTCCTTGGTGTCATGTATTTTTGGTTTACGACGGGTAAGTCTAGCTGAGTACATTCTCGTACTCAGGGTTTATTCCCCCTTGTTGCAGATGACGTGCTCTATAACGGCTACTGCAAGTATTGTCTCCACCCTATGGGGGATGAAGACTAGATATGGGCATGATCATCTATGTTATCTTATCATGTTGCTTTTGCTGGATATGACTATGGAACTGGCTTGTATTTGAACTAAGTGTGTGTGATAGTCTCAAACTACTTTGCTTCTGCTATTTGTGAACTCGTTTTGTAATAACTATGTGAACTCTGATGTATGAGGTACTTGTGAACTACTTGTGAAATGGATGTAACATGTGGCTTGTTATGTTGAATTACTATGATCTTGGTTGTATGCAAGTTGGATTGAAATCCTTCGTGGTTTCAGTTGACTACCGGGTTTATTTGGGTTCAAGTATGATGGTGTAACACCCAAAAAAATTAGCTACTTTCTAAAAAGAGTAAAATGTTTTCTGTTAATTGTTTTGTGCTCATAAAAACATAGGTAAAAGAAAATTAAAATCCAAAATAAGGGTAACAATATGTTTGCGCATACATACCGTTGCATTGATACTTTTGTGATGAGCGGTTTGGAAAATAAATTCAAATCTCAAACTTTAAAATATTGCTTTCAAGTAGTGGTTTAAAAAGAATTTAAAAATTTGCAAAAACAAAAGTTAGAAAAGATGCCTTGTTTTTTTAAAATCTAAAGGCTTGGAAAAGGTTTTAAGACACGTTAGGACGATGCCTCTCTTTCCGGGAATCTTTCTGACCTTTTTCGGGATTAAATTCATATTTCTTAGAGTTTTATCTTTTTCCTTAATCAATGCAAAAGTCTTTTTCGGGAGCTAAACCACTTTGGTTGTGTTCCTTATTCTTCCATCTATCCCCAGGAATTTTTCTAGTATTTTTCGGAGCTCAGAGATATTTTTCGGAGCCTAAATAGTAATTCCTGATTTTCTGTAATTATTTTAATTCCGAAAATCAATATTTACTAAAATATCTCGGATTTCCAAAATATCCAAACCCTACGTATATATATATGCCGGCGTAGCCCTCGACGCGAGGATTACAGAAGTACAGCCCGTTTTTCAAGCCGCCACTCGTAGCCCCGCAGATCGGACGCCGAAGTTCTCCACAGCTAGGTTTCCGGCGAACCTTCGGGGAGCTTTTCCGGCCAACTCCGGTGTCCCCTGCGAATTCCGAGACCATCACGAGGTTCGTATCAATCTCCTCTACACCGTCCCGCGTTTCGTTTCACGAATCCATCACTGTTTAATCGTTCCCCTTCGGTTTTCCTTTTCCGTTGACGTTTTCCGGCGAACTTCACCATGGACGCGGTCTTCTCCTTCGTCTCCAGCTACCCGGAGCCACCACGGCATCGTCCCGCGTCCCGGCCCTGTTCCCACGCCGGCGCCAGCGTTTTGTGCCCCATCCCGCTCCCCTTCGCGTGCGCCTGCTCGCGAGTGAGCAGGACGGCCGCCGCCGCTGCCTGTGGCCGCTCCGGCCGGCCATCACCAGCAGCCACCGCTGCTGCCGCTTGGGCGAGGAGCGGGAGCGCCGCTGCGAGCCTCCACGGCCGGCCACAGCCCCAGCCGAGCCCCTCCCTGCCTGCACGAACACAGCAGCAGCAGGCAGCCTCTTTCCCCATGGCTGCGTACGTGAAGATGAGCAGAGGTACAAGATGAACGTATTTACAAGTTTGCCATTCCTTATTTACAGAATTTCTTGTCCTCCGCCGTAAAACCGTTTTTAGTCCGATTCGGTTTCAGTCCGTTCCAATTGCGTTAGTTTCGTGTCGTCGAGATCTACGCAGTAGAGTTATTAGTTTATATATCACATGTTTAAGAATTTATTTTATTAAAATATTAATTGTGTCTATAACTAATTAATCGCTAATTAATTAAAGTCGATTTAGGTTTTTGATTTCGATTTGATTGCGCGAGTTTCATCGTAATGTGTGGTACGTGTTAGCAGCGATGTTTAACATGTCTCACGTCTTGGAAATTTATAAGTTAAATATTAATCTGATTAACCTACAACCAATTAGTTTTCTAACTTAAAAGCAATATATATATATGTTACGCTTCAGTATTTAATAAATGATATCCATATGATTAATTATTAATATAAATGTATTCCTAAATTATAGTTTGATTAGTTTAAACACACCTTGCATATATTAAACTTGTTAGATGCTCTCACATGCATTTTACTTTTGCAAAGTTAAAAGTTTGACTTGATTAATCTATACGGCAACAGTTATAAATAAAACATGATTTGTTTTAGCTCAGATTTAGGAGTATACATTGTGAACTTAAATATTGACTTGATTAAGATTAATGTGCAACTAGCTTTCTAAATTAATTAAAAGCAATATAGGTTTTCCACGTCGGCCTTAATAAATGAATATTAAGCTGGTTATATCAATTTAAATATATGTTTTTATTATAATTTGGTTAGCTGAACTCACGTCATATTCAGTTATAGTATAGATGCTCTTACATGTTCTTTTAATTTGAAACGTTAAAGTTTATTTTGATTAAATAATACATGCACATCCGCTCCTTAATACATTATTAATTATTCCATTGATAAATCCTAAACTGATGTAATGCTTACATCATTTTGGTTTTCCTTTTAAAAGATAATAAATGCAAGGGCTTATACGTGCTATATATGTTTTGAATATATACTCTCACTTGTTATTATATCTTTGTAAGTTAAAATTTAATTTGCATAAATGATATCAAAATAACTATAATTAAGATATGATTAATTTATCTTAGTTTTCTAAATCTAATAACTCAGGTATAAAATGACTTAACTCAATTTTAGATATTCCCCTGAGATATCTTATACATGTTTTATGATCATTAAAATAGATAAAGCATATAGTTTTCTTTCCAACGTAAATCCTTCGATAGATGTTTCTGTTTTACCGTAGCTCCGATTAGTGTACCTTTCGCGTGTGCGTGATCGTAGCAATGCGTAGATTAGATTTCGAATCTTTTCATTGATTGGTGTATTGTTCTAATCTAGTATGTTTGCTATGCATGCTTGTTCGGATGCTTGTGTGGTGCTTTTCGGTCTTGTCCAGTCGGTGAGTTTTGCGTTGGTGATCTATAAGAAGTTGGAGAAGAAGAAGAAGAAGAAAACGTTGAAGATTAAAGCTTACTGAAGGATCGGTGTTTAAGGCAAGTATAGCTTGGGTTTTCTTTCTGTGACCATGATCTTGAAGCTTGATTAATGAATATGCTATAAACACAAGAGATGACTTGTTAGCAACAACAGGAGGGTTAAATTCCCTCTCCACAAGGTCTCATTTGTAAGTGATCATCCGGGACTTACAGTACAACTGTGAGGGCTATATGGCTCTGGCTCTAGTTGCTTGGGAGACCTTTTCTAGCAGGCTTAGAGGATACTGCGAGTTGGGTATAGGACAGCCTCTGTCCTGTTGTGCCTTGCTATGGAAGCGGCCTTTTAATGGAAGGGGGGTTCCTATATCCGATGACCCTGCGGCCCTTCCCGGTTAGACGAACTTCTGAGCAGCTTTATATGATTTCCGGTGCTTGGACCTTGCAAACCCGTACATTTGGAAATCATGACTCACAGTGAAAGTGTACACCTCTGCGCAGAGTTTAATAAACTGATATATCAGCCGTGCTCACGGTCACGAGCGGCCAAGGGATTCTTATGCCAAAGATGAGCACTTGTTTAATTATGCTTAACTGAGTTATTTTGAGCTATTTATTATTCAATTATACTTGATCATGTGGCTATGGAATGCACTACCTTGTTGCTATATTTGCTGAGTTCGACATGGACTCACCCTTGCAATTTCCCCCACACCTCAGGCTGGATGACAGTCTGTCAGAGACTTGAGAAGTTGGGCTTGTGGTCAACCAGTCAGTTGGATCTAGTGGAGTGAAGTCTGCACCCGGAGATCAGAGTTGTCTATCTGTTGATTGCTTTCTAAGGTTATCTCTTTTGCTAAGTTCGCTATATATTAAGCATTATGAATTGATACTGCCCCTTCATTTGTAGCTATATGTGAGATTTGATTCTAAAGACTCACGTATAGTGTGCATCAGGTTTTGTCCTTAAAACCGGGTGTTACAAGTGGTATCAGAGCAATGCTGACTGTAGGACGCAAGCCTAGTTAGCACCGGTCGTTTCTAGAAACCTATTTTACTATAAAACTATTTCTCCACCTCCTGGACTCATTGAATTGAATATTTCCAATCCTTGTCCTATTGTCTCCTCTCCTTGATAGCTTCCTTTGAGCTATACTTTCTTGTCTCCTTGAGTTGTTGTTCTTGATCTCTTGCAGAACTTTCTAGTCTCACCTCTATTCAAATTACCAAAGCCCTGATAAGAAAGTTTTCCCTTAAGAATGCCTACCAAGTAGTTAGAAGGAACGATTAGCAACGAGCTTGTATTTCGTGTTTGAGTGGTTTGTTCTAATGATCATGGTTGAGTTGGATCTTTGTAATGAGTGCACTGAAGTTGTGGGATGCGCTCACAATTTCATTTATATTAAAGGTTTAAGGTATAAGAGATAAGGAAATAAATAGTCTGGGTTCTCTTTCTCTTGTTTCCTGCTTTCTGTCTTCCGGAGTAGTCTGACTTCTATGGCCTATGTCTCCAACCTCTAGGCAACCAAAAATTCTGAGACAATTCGGGGTGAAAGTGGACTTCAAGATCTTTCTTTTCCCGCAAGAATCACCTTGATAGCATCTCTGGTTTGGGAGATATGAAAAACACAAGGCGATACATCTGTGCTGTCTGGAATCTGGAATAGTTTCTGTTGAGCAAAGATTTCGACCAACTTAACTATAGAATCTGGAGAAGTGGTCTAAAAGAAAGATGTGGAGAATTTTATAAGCTTTCCAACGGTTTAAGATGCAACTTTATTGGATAAATGGAACTCGAGATATGGATGTTTTTCTGCGCTGTTGTTTTCTATCTACAAGAAGGATCAAAATTTCTTATTCTTATCTATGTTCACAAGCTCTCTAGGATGTCAGAGGATGATAATACACCTTGAATAAAGTTACATGACAGATGTTGGTGCCCCTATCTCATCTATTCTTAAGGGGGGTAGCCAAGCTAAGAGTGTTGCGAGTTTGTGAACTACAAGGAGTTCGGAACTACGTCAAGATTGATCTTCGAGCTAGCTATGGTTGGGAGTTTGATCTTCGCGTACCTAGGATATAGACAGTTGCAAGAATGCTCAAGACTAAGATTAACTCTTGGAAACAATTGGATTGGTTTTTATTTCTATTTAAAGCTCTTTCCTTGAAATAAAATCTTTAAAAGATGTTGGAAATGAATTAACAACCTTTTGATTCAAGAACTTTGAAAAACTTCTTCAAAAGTTGATTTGAACTAAGTTAAAAAAAAAGGGTTGTTTGGAAAAGACCAATTGAAAAAAAAATTGAGTTGTCTTGTTTCAAATTTTATTTGAAAGGTGTTCAAAATGCTTTCAAGATATTTTACAAAAGTTTAAAAGATTTGGTTCAAAAGTTTGCAACAATTTGCATTTGGGAACTGAGCACTTTTGGCTTTGAATTAGAATTAAGTTTGATTTCCAAAACAAAATTTGAAAATTAAAAGGTTTGAGTTGATTACAAAAGTGTATTTCTAAAAGAAGTCTTCCAAAATGGTTTGACAGGGTTGAAAATTATTTGATTTGATATAATTCTCCAAAAGTCTTATTTTCAAAATGAACTTGAACATGTGTATTAAGTCTTTTGTTTGACTTCAAAAGAAAATGAGAATTGAAAACTTACTCTCTTTATTTCTAAAGTAGTTTTGAAATTGATTTGGTTTGAATTCAGAAATCCAAAAAGAGTTCATTCAAAATGATTTGAAAATGAAGTTTGAATGTTTCATTTGTTTTCTAAAATCTTGAAAATCCCTTGTTACAAACAGATTTCAAAAGAACTTGAGTTGATTTGTCTACTCTTTATCTGAGATTTGATTATAAAGTCGAGTTTTCAAAAGAGTTTGACAAACAAAGCTTAGTATGTTTTCCTAAGTTTCCAATGATTTGAAAATGGTTGGGTTTATTTCAAAACCTTGAAAACATTTATTCAAAAGAGTTTCAAAACATGGTTGAAATATTTTCTTGAGTTTTAAACATAAACATATTTTGAAATCTATTTCAAAAGGAGTTGAAAAAGAAATTTGTTCGGTTTTGATTTAAAGTCTTCCTTTTGAAAAGTAAAACATTTCAAAATGCATAAAAGATGAACCATAGAATTCAAAGTTCTGATTCAAGCTAAGCAAGATCTTTTGGAAGCTTAACATATGGATAATAAGATTCATTGGAACGAATTAAGAGAAGCAACAAGATCGGAGTTAGAATAAGATGGAGCAAGAATCTGCAAGAGTAGCCACGTGATGAATTATCATACAACACAAGGTGAGTATCAAGATGTTATTGCTCAACGAAGTGAAGAAGATCCCAAGTTGAAGTATCCCCCTCTTCTTTGTCCTTCTTCTCCGAATCTCGAGGACGAGATTCATCTTAAGGGGGGTAGAATTGTAACACCCAAAAAAATTAGCTACTTTCTAAAAAGAGTAAAATGTTTTCTGTTAATTGTTTTGTGCTCATAAAAACATAGGTAAAAGAAAATTAAAATCCAAAATAAGGGTAACAATATGTTTGCGCATACATACCGTTGCATTGATACTTTTGTGATGAGCGGTTTGGAAAATAAATTCAAATCTCAAACTTTAAAATATTGCTTTCAAGTAGTGGTTTAAAAAGAATTTAAAAATTTGCAAAAACAAAAGTTAGAAAAGATGCCTTGTTTTTTTAAAATCTAAAGGCTTGGAAAAGGTTTTAAGACACGTTAGGACGATGCCTCTCTTTCCGGGAATCTTTCTGACCTTTTTCGGGATTAAATTCATATTTCTTAGAGTTTTATCTTTTTCCTTAATCAATGCAAAAGTCTTTTTCGGGAGCTAAACCACTTTGGTTGTGTTCCTTATTCTTTCATCTATCCCCAGGAATTTTTCTAGTATTTTTCGGAGCTCAGAGATATTTTTCGGAGCCTAAATAGTAATTCCCGATTTTCTATAATTATTTTAATTCCGAAAATCAATATTTACTAAAATATCTCGGATTTCCAAAATATCCAAACCCTACGTATATATATATGCCGGCGTAGCCCTCGACGCGAGGATTACAGAAGTACAGCCCGTTTTTCAAGCCGCCACTCGTAGCCCCGTAGATTGGACGCCGAAGTTCTCCACAGCTAGGTTTCCGGCGAACCTTCGGGGAGCTTTTCCGGCCAACTCCGGTGTCCCCTGCGAATTCCGAGACCATCACGAGGTTCGTATCAATCTCCTCTACACCGTCCCGCGTTTCGTTTCACGAATCCATCACTGTTTAATCGTTCCCCTTCGGTTTTCCTTTTCCGTTGACGTTTTCCGGCGAACTTCACCATGGACGCGGTCTTCTCCTTCGTCTCCGGCTACCCGGAGCCACCACGGCATCGTCCCGCGTCCCGGCCCTGTTCCCACGCCGGCGCCAGCGTTTTGTGCCCCATCCCGCTCCCCTTCGCGTGCGCCTGCTCGCGAGTGAGCAGGACGGCCGCCGCCGCTGCCTGTGGCCGCTCCGGCCGGCCATCACCAGCAGCCACCGCTGCTGCCGCTTGGGCGAGGAGCGGGAGCGCCGCTGCGAGCCTCCACGGCCGGCCACAGCCCCAGCCGAGCCCCTCCCTGCCTGCACGAACACAGCAGCAGCAGGCAGCCTCTTTCCCCATGGCTGCGTACGTGAAGATGAGCAGAGGTACAAGATGAACGTATTTACAAGTTTGCCATTCCTTATTTACAGAATTTCTTGTCCTCCGCCGTAAAACCGTTTTTAGTCCGATTCGGTTTCAGTCCGTTCCAATTGCGTTAGTTTCGTGTCGTCGAGATCTACGCAGTAGAGTTATTAGTTTATATATCACATGTTTAAGAATTTATTTTATTAAAATATTAATTGTGTCTATAACTAATTAATCGCTAATTAATTAAAGTCGATTTAGGTTTTTGATTTCGATTTGATTGCGCGAGTTTCATCGTAATGTGTGGTACGTGTTAGCAGCGATGTTTAACATGTCTCACGTCTTGGAAATTTATAAGTTAAATATTAATCTGATTAACCTACAACCAATTAGTTTTCTAACTTAAAAGCAATATATATATATGTTACGCTTCAGTATTTAATAAATGATATCCATATGATTAATTATTAATATAAATGTATTCCTAAATTATAGTTTGATTAGTTTAAACACACCTTGCATATATTAAACTTGTTAGATGCTCTCACATGCATTTTACTTTTGCAAAGTTAAAAGTTTGACTTGATTAATCTATACGGCAACAGTTATAAATAAAACATGATTTGTTTTAGCTCAGATTTAGGAGTATACATTGTGAACTTAAATATTGACTTGATTAAGATTAATGTGCAACTAGCTTTCTAAATTAATTAAAAGCAATATAGGTTTTCCACGTCGGCCTTAATAAATGAATATTAAGCTGGTTATATCAATTTAAATATATGTTTTTATTATAATTTGGTTAGCTGAACTCATGTCATATTCAGTTATAGTATAGATGCTCTTACATGTTCTTTTAATTTGAAACGTTAAAGTTTATTTTGATTAAATAATACATGCACATCCGCTCCTTAATACATTATTAATTATTCCATTGATAAATCCTAAACTGATGTAATGCTTACATCATTTTGGTTTTCCTTTTAAAAGATAATAAATGCAAGGGCTTATACGTGCTATATATGTTTTGAATATATACTCTCACTTGTTATTATATCTTTGTAAGTTAAAATTTAATTTGCATAAATGATATCAAAATAACTATAATTAAGATATGATTAATTTATCTTAGTTTTCTAAATCTAATAACTCAGGTATAAAATGACTTAACTCAATTTTAGATATTCCCCTGAGATATCTTATACATGTTTTATGATCATTAAAATAGATAAAGCATATAGTTTTCTTTCCAACGTAAATCCTTCGATAGATGTTTCTGTTTTACCGTAGCTCCGATTAGTGTACCTTTCGCGTGTGCGTGATCGTAGCAATGCGTAGATTAGATTTCGAATCTTTTCATTGATTGGTGTATTGTTCTAATCTAGTATGTTTGCTATGCATGCTTGTTCGGATGCTTGTGTGGTGCTTTTCGGTCTTGTCCAGTCGGTGAGTTTTGCGTTGGTGATCTATAAGAAGTTGGAGAAGAAGAAGAAGAAGAAAACGTTGAAGATTAAAGCTTACCGAAGGATCGGTGTTTAAGGCAAGTATAGCTTGGGTTTTCTTTCTGTGACCATGATCTTGAAGCTTGATTAATGAATATGCTATAAACACAAGAGATGACTTGTTAGCAACAACAGGAGGGTTAAATTCCCTCTCCATAAGGTCTCATTTGTAAGTGATCATCCGGGACTTACAGTACAACTGTGAGGGCTATATGGCTCTGGCTCTAGTTGCTTGGGAGACCTTTTCTAGCAGGCTTAGAGGATACTGCGAGTTGGGTATAGGACAGCCTCTGTCCTGTTGTGCCTTGCTATGGAAGCGGCCTTTTAATGGAAGGGGGGTTCCTATATCCGATGACCCTGCGGCCCTTCCCGGTTAGACGAACTTCTGAGCAGCTTTATATGATTTCCGGTGCTTGGACCTTGCAAACCCGTACATTTGGAAATCATGACTCACAGTGAAAGTGTACACCTCTGCGCAGAGTTTAATAAACTGATATATCAGCCGTGCTCACGGTCACGAGCGGCCAAGGGATTCTTATGCCAAAGATGAGCACTTGTTTAATTATGCTTAACTGAGTTATTTTGAGCTATTTATTATTCAATTATACTTGATCATGTGGCTATGGAATGCACTACCTTGTTGCTATATTTGCTGAGTTCGACATGGACTCACCCTTGCAATTTCCCCCACACCTCAGGCTGGATGACAGTCTGTCAGAGACTTGAGAAGTTGGGCTTGTGGTCAACCAGTCAGTTGGATCTAGTGGAGTGAAGTCTGCACCCGGAGATCAGAGTTGTCTATCTGTTGATTGCTTTCTAAGGTTATCTCTTTTGCTAAGTTCGCTATATATTAAGCATTATGAATTGATACTGCCCCTTCATTTGTAGCTATATGTGAGATTTGATTCTAAAGACTCACGTATAGTGTGCATCAGGTTTTGTCCTTAAAACCGGGTGTTACAGATGGTTCGATCACTCCAGTGATTGCTTTCGTACTTGTGCTCTTATAAATTGGTTGGTTCTATTACAGCTAGCATCAGAGCTAGATTCAACATTAAACATGTCATATGTGTATTTAAAACAAAGGTTTTTGTTTGCGAAAATCAGTTTTGACAACTTATAGCTACTTATATATAGGTGTGTTCAAATCTGAAATTTTACTTAAGTGTGCTAGTGGTCATATCCTCTATGCCCAAATAAGGACTTTTAGGTGGCTTATTTAAGTAATGACTTTAGGGGGGGTAATTGCTTGCATTCTATATCGTCATCCATGCGGCGTGCTATTGTATGGATGCCATCCGCTTGGGTGGTAATGTATGGATCAATTGCCTCTACGCCTAGGTAAAGTGAGTTGTGAGAGCATGACCGTCCAATTGTCGGTCTAGGGGAGAGTTAGTTGTGGTTACCGGAATGTTTACATGTTGCACACATGTACATATGAAGGTACTTAATTGTGGGTATATCTATCGGGTAGCTTTGGATACCGAAGTATATATATCCGGGGATGTATATATGGAGAGTATCTTAGTTTACTGCTTTCATTGTGTGCTTATTTCTCTTTGTGGGGATGGGCTACAATGAATTTGTCTGCAGGTACACTAACAACGCAATGCGTAGCTCGACTAGATACATATATGAGAGAACGTATGTATGCCACCGTCTATGTCGCTAGAATGTTAAATTTTTCTTAAGATTCGTGAGGACGTACGGAATGTGCATGCATCATGTTCACTCATGCCATTACATTTTTGCATCACTCTCTCCCTTATCTTTAATTATTCTATTATATATTTCTCATCCTTTAAGATAATCCTCCCACACCCAAATTGCAATATCACCACAGATGGCCGCACTAGCACTACCGCCCAGGAGCAGCACATTCCTTCACGTGTTTGGCACCCCAACCCTATTGTGGAGGGTGCTACATTCAGTGGGATATGCGGAGCCACCTCGTTCTACTTGGATGCAAGGGGAGGCTGAAGGAAGGATGCTGTGGTATGACATCGAAGTGATCGATGCTGACACTGATGAAGATATGTAGTTAGCTGTAGCACTAAGCTAAATGCACTAGTGCTTATCTTTTGCTTTCTTCTAGAGGAACATGTAACTTAATTTCAGTTAGAGACTTGGATGTAATCTCTAGAACTTGCATGTGGCTCCCTATGGATGTGAGCTTTAAATAAAAGTCCAGCTTGATGTTGGCAACACTTGGCATATAAGTGCATGCATTGTGAGAATGTGCGGAGTAAAGTTATGGGTGATGTTATAAGGATGAATGTTGTGCCTCTGTTTATTGTATGAAATTAATCTCTCCAATAAGTTCAGTTTGGTATAATTCTACAATTCATCTGTAATGTATCTGACATCGTCCATCATTACTCACAAATGCACTTCTGCAAATGTCATCCAATCTGCGTTCAGGCCATGCTAGGGGTAGTGGTGATGATGATCTTCCACCGCCACCACCGCCCACACCGTCTGATCTGTTGGCCATGCTCGTGGAAGGTCAGTGTGTGTTGGGGGATGCCATGCGTACTCTGGCCCAGCATCAAGCATAGGGCCACAATCTATGATAGGGACCAGAGCCCAATCAATTTAGTGATTTCAAAGAATTCCAAGATACCAAGCCGCCAGTCTTCAAAGAAGCTGAAGAGCCGCTCTAGGCAGAAGAGTGGCTGAACACGCTTGAGCATAAGTTTTGATTGCTCAGGTTGATAGAGCAAATGAAGGTGGAGTATGCTTCGCATCAGCTACAAGGTCCAGTAGGTATATGGTGGCATCATTATAGGTCTACCTTACCTGAGAATGCCCAAATCATGTGGAATCAATTCCAAGAGGCTTTCAAGAGTCATTATATTCCTCCTGGGTTGATGGCCATAAAGCACAATGAGTTTATGAAGCTGGTAAAAGGTACCAAGACCCTCACTGAATATCTTCATGCCTTCAATCATCTGGCAAGGTATGCTCCAGAGTTTGTTGATTCAGAAGCAAAGAGAATCGCTAGCTTTAAGAGAGGGCTTAGTCCCAAACTGATGAAGTCCATGGGAAACAACAAGAGTGTCACTTTTAATGAATTCATAAGTGATGCTCTTACTCAAGAGAATAACAATAATGTCTATGCAGCTTCCAAAAATCACAAGAGGGCCTTTGAGGCAGGTGCCTCTCAGGCGAAAGCTCTAGTGGCTAAGATTCAGTTTCGTCCACCGGCTATAGCGTTAGGTACTGGCCACCACAGAAGGAGAATCAGGCAAAGACTGGTTTCAAGAAGGCATTTACAATACCTCTTCCAAAAGGCACCATAGGACCAAGGAATTCTTTTGTTCTGCCAGCTAATAGGCCCTGCTGGAATTGTGGTAGGACAGGTCATTGGTCCAAGAATTGCCCTTATCCTCAAAAGAACAATCAGAAGCAAGGGAATTCCAGTGCTCGTCAAGGGCATGTTAACTACACCAACATGATAGAGATACCCTCCGGAGAGGTGGTTACTATGGGTAAGTTTCTTATGAATCAACATCCGGTAGTTGTACTATTTGATTCTAGTGCTTCACATTCATTTATGAGTCTAGTTTTTGCATCAAAATACAATCAGAAGGTAGTTACACTATCCATGGTAGTTATTGCATTAGTGCAGCTGGAAGTAATATTTCTACCAATCAGATAGTGCAGGATGTCAGTATCGAAATAGAGGGACGAGTGTTTACGTCTGAGCTAGTAGTGTTGCTGGGACTAGGCATAGATATAATCTTGGGAATGAAGTGGATGAGTGATCATGGAGTGCTCATCAATACTTCCACTAGGGTTGTTATGTTGAGGGATCCTATCAACAATGAGGCTTTCCTAGTGCCACTTCCTAGAGATCTGGACCTCCACAACACTGCTAATGCTATCCAGACCCTAGGAATCAAGGACGTTATGGTAGTTTGTGAGTTTCTAGATGTGTTTCCTGATGATTTACCTAGTCTACCGCCGGATCATGATATAGAATTCAAAATCGAGTTAGTGCCAGGCACTGCACCTATTTCTAGAAGGCCTTATAGGATGCCGCCTAATGAGTTGGTAGAGCTTAAGGTTCAGTTACAAGATCTGTTAGAGAATGGTCTTATCCGACCTAGTGCTTCTCCATGGAGTTGTCCTACTATATTTGTGAAGAAGGACAAATCATTGCGCATGTGTGTGGATTATCGTCCACTCAATGCTGTGACAATCAAGAACAAGTACCCATTGCCCCACATTGATATTTTGTTTGATCAGTTCTCTAAGGCAAAGGTATTCTCCAAAATTGATTTGAGATCTGGTTATCATCAGATAAAAATTGGACCAGAGGATGTGCCTAAGACCGCTTTCTCCACCAGATATGGGTTGTATGAGTATCTGGTTATGTCTTTCGGCTTGACCAATGCTCCTGCATACTTCATCTATCTGATGAATTTAGTGTTCATGGAGGAACTAGACAAATTTGTAGTTGTCTTCATTGACGACATCTTGATCTTTTCCACAAATGCTAAAGAACATGACGAGCATCTGAGAGTTGTTTTATCCAGGCTACAAGAACATAAGCTTTATGCCAAGTTCAGTAAATGTGAGTTTTGGCTAAAGAAGGTACCTTTCTTGGGTCATGTGTTGTCTGATGAAGGAATTTTGGTTGATTCGTCTAAGGTGCAAGAAGTCATGGATTGGAAAGCACCAACTTTAGTGCATGAAGTTAGAAGTTTCCTTGGTTTGGCAAGATATTATCGTCGATTCATCTCGGATTTCTCTAAGGTAGCCAAGCCCATGACCAGATTGCTTCAAAAAGATGTAAAGTTTGTTTGGACTCTAGAGTGTGAGACTGCTCTTTGCACTATAAGGACCTTGTTGACATCGGCTCCTGTTTTGGCATAACCTGATATCGAGAAACCTTTTGATGTGTGTTTGTGATGCATCAGGTACCGGTTTAGGATGTGTCCTTATGCAGGAAGGAAGAGTTATTGCTTATGCCTCATGTCAGCTAAGGAAGCATGAAGCCAATTATCCAACTCATGATCTTGAGTTAGCTGTTGTTGTTCATGCTTTGAAGATTTGGAGGCATTACCTGCTCGGTAATGTGTGTCATATCTATACCGATCATAAAAGTCTCAAGTATATCTTCACTCAACCAGAATTGAACATGAGACAGAGAAGATGGCTAGAGTTGATTAAAGATTATAACTTAGAAGTCTATTATCATCTGGGTAAAGCAAATGTTGTTGCCGATGCTTTGAGTAGAAAATCTCATTGCAATTCTCTCTTGGAAGCAGATTATCATTTGGCACATCTGTTACATCCTGCTGTGTTGCACAGTATTACTCTTAGTTGCTCTCTAGAAAGTAAAATCATTGAGCTTTAGAAAACTGATGTGGGTGTGTTCCACATCAAAAGGAAGATGAAGGAACAAGAGACAAAACACTTTCGTGTTGATGAGAAGGGTGTTCTATGGTTTAAGGACAGACTTGTAGTACCAAAGGACAAAGAGCTTAGAAACCAAATCTTAGAAGAAGCTCACTCATCCAAGTTATCTATCCACCTAGGAAGTAGCAAAATGTATCAAGATTTGAAATCTCGCTTTTGGTGGACCAAGATGAAGAAAGAAATCGTAGCTTATGTTGCAAGGTGTGACAATTGTTGTAGAGTCAAAGCAATTCACTTGAAGCCTGCTGGACTTCTTAAACCATTATCTATACCAGGATGGAAATGGGAAGAGATTAGTATGGATTTTATTGTTGGACTTCCCCCTACCCAAAAGAATTTTAATTCTATATGGGTAATAGTGGATCGTTTAACGAAGTCTGCTCATTTCATACCAGTTAGAATTGACTATCGACAAGTGACTATGCTGAGTTATATTTTAATCAGATAGTATGTCTCCATGGCGTTCCTAGAACCATTGTATCTGACAGAGGACCTCAGTTCACTGCTCGTTTTTGGGAACATTTGCATAAGATGTTAGGCACCAACTTAGTCAAAAGTTCTGCTTATCATCCATAAACCTTCGGACAGACGGAACGGCTGAATCAAATATTGGAGGACATGTTAAGAGCTTGTGTCATATCTTCCAAAGGTTCATGGGATAAGTGGTTACCCTTGGCTGAATTTTCCTATAATAATAGTTATCAAGAAAGTATCAAGATGGCCCCGTTTGAAGCATTGTATGGCCGCAAGTGTAGAACTCCTTTGAACTGGGTTGAATCAGGAGAAAGGAGATACTACGGCATTGATTTCATTGAAGGGGCTAAACAACAAGTCCATACTATCTAGAAACATATGGAAGCCACTCAAGCTAGGCAAAAAAGCTATATGGATTAAAGAAGGAAGCCCATTGAGTTCGAAGTGGGTGATCACGTTTATCTAAAAGTATCACCGATGAAAGGTGTGCAGTGATTCGGAGTAAAGAGAAAGCTTGCACCTAGGTATGTAGGCCCATATCCGATCATAGAAAAGAGTGGGAATGTAGCTTACAAGATAGAGTTACCTTATGAGATGAGAGCTATCTTCAATGTTTTTCATGTCTCGCAATTAAAGAAATGTCTCCGTGTTCCTAAAGAAAGAGTTTCACTTAGAAATATCAAGTTGAAATCGGATCTATCCTGTGAAGAAAGGCCAGTATGGGTTATTGATACAAGAGACAGAGTAACCCAGAACCGTGTGGTCAAATTTTACAAGGTTATGTGGAGTAACCAGGGTAGTGAAAGCGATGCAACGTGAGAACGGGAAGATTATTTGAAGGATGTATACCCTACCTTTTATTCAAAATGGTACACTTTTCAAATCTCGGGGTGAGATTTTTATAAGGGGGAGGGCTGTAACACCCTAGGTGTTAGGCTTTCATAATTGCACTTGCATTTCATAAACATGAGCATCATTCATACATGCATGAGCTTTGATGGTTTGAAACATGCTTTTAAAATATTGCAACATATATGTATATCCCATGTGTGTTTGTTTTATGATATGGATAATGAGCAACACTCAAGTGCAACATGTTCAACTCACTCTTGAAACATGTCACATACTTTAGTGAAACATGGTTAGCTAGTACAATGCCACAAACTCATGAAACATGGTTTTGAAACAGAAGTAACAAAGTCACTTGTTTTTCCTTGTTTCAATACATGTGATGCTTGATTTTGGGCGACCAATGTGTGGTGTGGCTAACTATCCTCTTAAGAAACTTAATTATACTTAGAATGTCATTAGGAACAATGTTCATGTTGATCATTTTGCCTAATTAAGTTTCCAAGTTATGTTTTGACTAGTGTTGACCTCTAGAGCTCCTTAGTTTGATTGTTTAAAAAGGATAGCTTAGAGTGTTTCCATGTCTGAGCAGCCTAAAGCAAAGTTGTAGCAAATTTTATAAGGAACAAACTTTGTTCAGGAGCCAAGTCATGAAAATGTGTAGGACATGCTCAAATAGGGCCCACAAGCCAGAAATTAGTGCTGTTCCAACACTTAGAAATTTTCTAAGTGTAGGAGCTGTTTTCTAGTTTCATGAAGGGTACTTTGGAGCCTTGTAGATTGAAATCCATGGCGAATTAGCTCGAGCTCATGTTGAGTTAATTGGAGTACTCACCTAGCTCTATCACGTAGTTCAACTGGATTAGCAAATGGCCAAGTTGATTAGGAGATAAGCACCATCGAAGATCGCCTGTTAGTCAGCTCCATCAGGCTTGATGGCCGTTCTGATCAGGCTGGTCATGGCCGACCGAGGCCAGAGGGTGGCCACCGCGTGGATGCCACACGCCCGGCTTGCCCTGACTGCACTGCACGCTGGCTAGCTTGAAGTGGAGGATGCCCTGCTGTTAGTAGTATGCCCTAGAGATAATCATAGAGATGATTATATTGCCTTGTATCCATGATATATTACGAGTTCATTGAATTTCCATTAAAGACAACTTGTATCAATTAACAATTATGTGAATTGTTTGTGAAACTCTTTTACTTGAATGGTTATTCTAATGTTGTCTCTAGTCAGAGTTTGTGTGAGGACACACATGAATAATGGATCAGCACATTATTAGTTGATGACTATGTTTCACAAGTCATAGACATGGAGATGTCAAACTAATAATATGGGCACATGTATGACATGGAGCTGGACTGACCCAATGTGAGATGTTGTTATTATCTCTATTCACATCATGTACATTATGTCCTTAGACCTAAGATTGTTGTATGTATTCAAGATGTGAAACGACCTACTCAAGGACTATCAAACGCTACTCCATAACAGGGTAGTTATAAATGTGGTTTTTGGGTCTATCGGGAAACATGCTATGAGACATAGACAATCAAGATGGAATTTGCCCCTCTCTATAGATGAGAGAGATATCATTGGATCACTCTGATGATTAGATCAAGAAATGCATGGCCATGCTTGGGTTAAGTGTTAACCTATGAGTTGGACCAAATATCGTGAGGCAAGGGAATAACAAGTATGTGGTTTTATGGTGGTTCGTCTGATATGATCTTTACGTACGCATAGGAGTTGACATGCCTTGCTAGAGGCCGCTATCAACTAATGTCCGAGTAGGAGTACTCAGGCCATGTCTATGTGTGCGTGAACCCATAGGGTCGCACGCTTAAGGGGCTGGAAGCCTAGTTCGGATAGGATCCGAATTAGACAAGGCTTAGGGTTACTAATGGGCCTCCAACTCGGGAGCTCATTAGGGACGCCTATAAATATGTGGGGTGGGCAATGGGGAAAATCAATCCATGCCTTTTGGCAACTGCCGCCGCCCATCCTACACCCACACCTGCTGCTCCTCGCGGACCTAGTAGTCCGGTGGCGCAATGCTTCCACCCTGTACGTGTGGATACCTCGGAGGTGCCGCATCTGGAGCACAAGGATGAACCACACGAAGGGGACAGATGGAAGGATGACCTCACAACTGCATGGCACTGCTACGACACGTTTGACTACATCAAGTCATTTCCACTACACCTGCGTGTCTAGTGGTAATCTCATGATCTATAACTAGCAGTAGATCTTGGTTTATGAGGTGAAAATTTTTGTTTTCCGGCTAGCGTAGCATCCTCATAACCCTTCAGTGGTATTAGAGCTAGGTTACTATGTCGTTATAGGTTCATATGAGTGCGTATGGAGATATGCGCGGTTGTAGATGAGTTTCTGATCATGGTTCGTAATTTTACCGTGTTGGTCTTGTAACGATCTACTCGTACCGGTCAGAATTCCGCCATCCGAGTTAAGTGATACATGTAAATCTAGTCATGGCAAGATGGAGATCAATCAGATTGATCGAATCGAACCTAGGTAAAGTGCCGAGCGCATGTGATGCGCAACGGTGATAGATTGGATCTACTGCCAGGCGCCGGGGTGCAAGAAAAAGTGTTGTTCGATAAAACAGCCATAACTTTTTCATACCCCTCGGATTGAGATGAATTCTATATGAAAATTGTAGAGAAATTTTTTTTACATCCGATTCTCACCGCTTTGCCGGTTTCGCTGAAATTAGATTTGCGAAAAAGGCCGGGAAGATGGTGTTTTCGGCGTTTTAAGATTAGACGTCGGAATCGGTTAACTCTGTTTTGTAGGAATTTGTGACTGGTATAGCCCTTATGTGTATGTGATGCATGTATGTAATTAATTCATGGCTTGCATGTTGTGAGTATGACAATATGGCTGGAGCCACTAAGATATTGTCAAATTGATGTAATGGCCTACGTGCCAAACTGTGATGATCCTATCTGTGACTATGTAATCTTTTTCACTGCCTTGCGTTAGTGATAGCTAGTCTTGGTGGACTCATCACTGAAGGATGGCATACATGGATCATGGAGATGGAGATCATCATGAGGAATAGTTAAATGGAGATGGAGATCCCCAAAGGAACATTGGGCTATACCATGTCGTATCTCTGTGTTAATGTTGTTCTTACTATATTCTACTTTCACGTGCGATAATGTTTTTGTCTACATGCGATGGTGAAGTAGAACAATCCCTCGGCAATGTTTAAGTCAAAATGCTTCCCCAAACCTTGCACTATCAGGTGTCTTGTACAATCAGTGGTGGGTCAATGAAATTAGGGTGCCACTGGTTTTCCTTGACTAGACAGGTTCGTATCGGATACTTACAGCAGAAGGGTTGGTTACTTGAACAAGGTCATCCTAACGGTTAGGGACCTTGGAGCATGAGTAGTTGGGTACCAAAGCACAGAGATGCTACCCAACAACAAGAGTCATATGTGATATGATTAGCAAAGAGTTGCTTACCAATCTACCATGTCTTCTAGCAGTGATGCTAAAGCTCACTAGTAGACTTGTTAGTTGTGGGTCTTGAATCACTAAGTTTCAATAGAGGGATATTGATTTTAGTGGGAGTAGATTATATTAAAGTTTTAATATTGTTTACTCTATCTTGGATACATTGTCTTAGTATTTTGCATTACTTTTGTTGTAGATAAATGGCACCTAGCAATCAACCATTTACTTTGCGTTCAATTCTTGAGAAAGATAAGTTGAATGGAACAAACTATGCAGATTGGATCCGCAACCTAAGAATTGTTCTCAGGGCTGAGAAAAAGGAAGAAATTCTAGACACCCCATTACTAGATGAGCCTGTTGATAATGCACCTACTGCAGAGAAAAACGCTTACAAGAAAGCATGTGATGCTGATCTTGAAGTGAGTTGCCTTATGCTTGCTTGTATGGAACCAGATCTGCAGTTGCAGTTTGATAATAACCATGCAGCGCATGATATGATTGTGGCGCTCAATGATATGTTCCAGACTCAAGCCAGGACTGAAAGGTTCAATGTCTCAAAGGCTTTTGCTGAAACCAAGCTAGCAGAGGGCACAACAGTTGGGCCACATGTGATCAAAATGGTTGGTTACACTCAGAGGTTGGAGAAGCTAGGCTTCCCAATTGGCCCTGAATTAGCTACTGATTTTATTCTCACGTCTCTTCCGCCCAGCTATGGAAATTTCATCGTGAACTACCATATGCATGGGGCGGAGAAGGGCTTGAATGAATTATGTGGCATGCTTAAAATAGCAGAGGCTGATATCAAGAAAGGTGCTGGCAGTAGCCATGTGATGGCAGTCCAAAACAAGCCTAAGTTTAAGAAGGGTAATTCTTGGAAGAAGAAAAAGGGCAAGGCTAAAGATGAGATCTCTAAGCCAAACCCACCTGCACCCAAGGCTGGACCACCTGCTGATGCTGAGTGCTTTCATTGTCATGGGAATGGTCACTAGAAGAGGAACTACAAGCTGTACCTAGAATCGATAAAGGATCGTGGCAGTAAAGGTACTCCCGCAGCTTGTACACTTGTTGTTTATGTTATAGACATTTTCCTTGCTAATTCTTATATTAATTATTGGGTATTTGATACCAGATCGGTTGCTCATATTTGCAATATGATGCCGAGAATGATAAGAAGTAGAAGCGTGGAAAAGGGAGAAGTTGATTTCCATGTGGGCAATAATGCAAGAGTTGCTGCATTGAATGTCGGGACGATGCAACTCCACCTCCTGTCAGGATTTATTATGGATTTGAATAATTGTTATTTTGTTCCTAGTTTAAGTCAAAACATTGTGTCACCTTCATGTTTGATGAAGGATGGTTATTCATTTGCGAGTAAAGACAATGGTTGTGTGATCTCTAAAAATGACATGTTTGTGGCTTCTGCATCCATTGTGAATGGGTTATTTATTTTAAATCTTGAAGATGCTCCTGTCTATAATATAAGTGCTAAAAGGCCTCGGCTTAATGAGTTAAGTCCTACCTATATGTGGCATTGTCGTTTAGGTCATATAAGTGAGAATCGCATGAAGAGGCTCCATTCTGATGGGCTTTTAACTTTGTTTGATTTTGAATCATACAAGACATGTGAGGCTTGCCTGCTGGGCAAGATGACCAAGACGCCTTTCATAGGTTTTTTTGAGAGGGCGGCAGACTTGCTGTAACTCATACATACTGATGTGTGTGGACCAATGAGTATGACAACAAGAGGCAGATTCCAATACTTCATAACCTTCACTGATGACTTTAGTAGATATGGCTATGTCTACTTAATGAAACATAAGTCTGAGATGTTTGAAAAGTTCAAGGAGTTTCAGAGTGAAGTAGAGAATCAACGTGGCAAGAAAATTAAGGCTTTGCGATCTGATCGTGGAGGCGAATATTTGAGCCACGAGTTTAGCAATCATCTAAAGAGTTGCAGAATTGTTCCACAGCTTACACCACCTGGAACGCCTCAGAGAAATGGCGTGTCCGAGCGACGTAATCGGACTTTGTTGGACATGGTTCGGTCTATGATGAGCTAGTCAGACCTACCGTTATCATTTTGGGGATACGCTCTAGAAACAACCGCTTTCACATTGAATAGGGTACCATCTAAGTCAGTAGTTAAGACACCACATGAGATGTGGACTGGTAAGAGTCCCAGTTTGTCTTTTCTAAAAATTTGGGGTTATGAAGTTTATGTCAAATGACTTATGATAGATAAACTAACACCCAAATCAGACAAATGCTTTTTCATGGGATATCTGAAGGAAACTTTAGGGTATTACTTCTACAACCAATCAGAGGGCAAATTGTTTGTTGCTCGAAACGGTGTTTTCTTAGAGAAAGAGTTTCTCAAAAGAGAGAAAAGTGGACAGAAGGTGTATCTTGAAGAAGTTCAAGATGAGCCAGTTGAGAAGGACTCTATGAGTGATGCTATTGTAGCAGAACAAGTTGAGATACCCATGGCAATAGAAACACCACCACAACCACGAAGGTCAGCATGAATCCATGAGTTGCGTGGGGATTTGTTACTGTTAGATGATGACAAACTTGTGACTTATGCGGAAGCAATGATGGACCCAGATTCCGAGAAATGGCAAAGTGCCATGAGATACAAGATAGATTCCATGGGAAACAATCAAGTTTGGAACTTGGTTGACCCGCCTGATGGGGTTAGACCCATAGAGTGCAAATGGATCTATAAAAAGAAAACAGATATGGATGGAAACATTCACATCTATAAAGCTCGACTTGTTGCAAAGGGTTTTCGGCAAGTTCAAGGAATTGACTACGATGAGACTTTCTCGCCGGTAGCGATGCTTAAATATATCCGGATCATTCTAGCAATAGTCGCTTATTTTGATTATGAGATATGGCAGATGGATGTTAAAATAGCCTTTCTAAATGGAAATTTGGATGAGGACGTGTATATGATATAGCCCGAAGGTTTTGTTGATCCAAACAATGCTGGAAAAATTTGCAAGCTTCAGAAATCCATTTATGGGTTAAAGCAAGCATCTCAGAGTTAGAACATTCATTTTGATGAAGTGGTCAAAGGGTTTGGCTTTCGTCAGAATGAAGAAGAACCTTGTGTTTACAAGAAAGAAAGTGGGAGCGCTGTTGTATTTCTGATCTTGTATGTGGATGACATATTATTGATTGGGAATGACATTCCTATGTTGCAATCCGTAAAGACTTCACTGAATAATAGTTTTTCTATGAAGGATTTAGGAGAAGCAGCATATATTTTGGGCATCAAGATCTATAGAGATAGATCGAAGAGGCTTATAGGATTAAGCCAAAATATGTACATTGACAAGGTGTTGAAATGATTCAACATGGAACAGTCCAAGAAAGGGTTCTTGCCTATGTCACATGGTATGCGCTTTAGCGATAAACAGTGTCCTTCGACAGCTGATGAGCGGAAGCGCATGAGTAAGGTTCCATATGCCTCGGTAGTTGGTTCCATCATGTACGCCATGATATGTACTCACCCAGATGTCTCATATGCTCTAAGTGTTGCGAGCAGGTACCAAGCTGATCTAGGATAGAGTCACTGGACACTTGTTAAAAACATTATTAAGTACTTGAGAAGGACTAAAGATGTGTTCCTAATCTATGGAGGTGAGGAGGAGCTCATTATAAATGGTTACACCGATGCTAGCTTCCAAACTGACACGGATGATTCACAGTCTCAATTAGGTTTTGTGTTCACAATAAATGGTGGTGCTGTAAGTTGGAAAAGTTCCAAGCAGGAGATGATGACCGATTCTACAACAGAGGCCGAGTACATTGCAACTTCTGGAGCTGTGAAGGAAGGTGTTTGGATGAGGAGGTTCCTCATTGAACTTGGTGTGTTTCCGAATGCGTCCAGCCCATTGAATCTACATTGTGACAACAATGGGGCAATTGCATAGGCTAAGGAGCCAAGGAATCACCAAAAGAGCAAACATGTACTGCGGAAATTTCATCTCATTTGAGAGTTCATTAGACGAGATGAGATCAAGATGTGCAAGATACACACATATTTGAATGTTGCAGATCCTTTGACAAAGGCTCTTCCACAGCCTAAGCATGAGGCGCACATAAGAGCCATGGGTATTAGATATCTTCAAGATTAACTCTAGTGCAAGTGGGAGATTGTTAGGAGTATGCCCTAGAGATAATCATAGAGATGATTATATTGCCTTGTATCCATGATATATTATGAGTTCATTGAATTTCCATTAAAGACAACCTGTATTGATTAACAATTATGTGAATTGTTTGTGAAACTCTTTTACTTGAATGGTTATTCTAATGTTGTCCCTGGTCAGAGTTCGTGTGAGGACACACATGAATAATGGATCAGCACATTATTAGTTGATGACTATGTTTCACAAGTCATAGACATGGAGATGTCAAACTAATAATATGGGCACATGTATGACATGGAGCTGGACTGACCCAACGTGAGATGTCGTTATTATCTCTATTCACATCATGTATGTTATGTCCTTAGACCTGAGATTGTTGTATGTATTCAAGATGTGAAATGACCTACTCAGGGACTATCAAACACTACTCCGTAACACGGTAGTTATAAAGGTGGTTTTTGGGTTTATAGGGAAACATGCTATGAGACATAGACAATCAAGATGGAATTTGCCCCTCTCTATATATGAGAGAGATATCACTGGATTACTCTGATGATTAGATCAAGAAATGCATGGCTGTGCTTGGGTTAAGTGTTAACCTATGAGTTGGACCAAATATCGTGAGGCAAGGGAATAACAAGTATATGGTTTTGTGGTGGTTCGTCTGATATGATCTTTGCGTACGCATAGGAGTTCACATGCCTTGCTAGAGGCTGCTATCAACTAATGGATGAGTAGGAGTACTCGGGCCATGTCTATATGTGCGTGAACCCATAGGGTCACATGCTTAAGGGGCTAGAAGCCTAGTTCAGATAGGATCTAAATTATACAAGGCTTAGGGTTACTAATGGGCCTCCAACTCGAGAGCTCATTAGGGATGCCTATATATATGTGGGGTGGGCAATGGGGCAAATCAATCCATGCCTTTTGGCAGCTGCCGCCGCCCATCCTACACCCGCACCTGCTGCTCCTCGTGGACCTAGCAGTCCGGAGGCGCAACACTTCCTCCCTGTACGTGTGGATACCTTGGAGGTGCTGCATCTGGAGCACAAGGACAAACCGCACGATGGGGATGGACGACCTCGCAACTGCATGACACTGCTACGATGTGTTCGACTACATTGAGTCATTTTTGATGCACCTGCACATCTAGTGGTAATCCTGTGATCTATAACTAGCAGTAGATCTTGGTTTATGAGGTCGAAATTTTTGTTTTCTGGCTAGCGTAGCATCCTCATAACCCTTCACCTACTGCCTCTCCTCTCGCCTGCACACGCTTTGCCTCCCACTCGCTCACCCTCTCTCACGAAGCCGCTGCTCGCCATTGCTGATGCCGCCGGCTTTGCCACCGCTACTCGCCTTCGACACCGCACCTTTGGCTGATCCATCTCGGCCATCACCATGCCTTCCTCCACTCCACCTCCTAGACCTCTCGCTCTACCTCTTTGACCCTTTGGTAAGGCACATTTTGATTTTCGCCGCCGGGGACTTCACCGGAGTACGCCGCGCATACGGTTCACGTGGTCGTGCCACTTCACCGCACCACACACTGTCTCTTCCTCTAGTCCGACACTGCGCTAACTTGCAGATGCTCTAGTAGGAATAGCTTTAGACATTACCGAGCGTGCGCCTGGGAACACACCGGTGCGCCTCACCATGTCCGCCATGGCTGCGAGCACGAGCTCGTCGTGGCCAGCCGCCTTTGAACCTTTCCTGCCTCTTCTAGTGTGCGCATGAGGACCCATATGAGCCATAGTGTCTACCTCGAAGATGTAGTCCTAGGATTCACCGCCGTTGAGCTAGAACATCAATGCCGCCGTGATGCTTGAGGCGCCGCCGTGTGACCATGCGTGTGACCAGGCTCACCGGCGCCACCCTAGCCGCCCTTACCTTAGGTTACCTCTACGTTAGGTCTCTAGGTAGCTCTAGCGCCTTTCGCCAGGTTATATTGTGGCTGGAATTGGCCGGCGTGCCATCGGGCATCACCGCTGTCCGCCATGGCCGCCGCTGTCCATGCTCCAAGTAGCCATCCGCCGTGCCCCGTACCTCCCTCGACGCGGTTCGGCTCGGAGATGGCGTCGGTGATGACGCAACCGCCTGAGCCCTCAGCGGCGGCGAGGAAAAGCTCGCTGAAGTGTCGCGATAGTTCCCTCCCCTATTTTTCGTGTCGCTGACGTGTGGGCCAGCTGACAAGTGGACCCCGCCTGTCAGTGACTGTGGAGTATAAAGATAGTTCATTTGTTTTGATTTTGATGCTGTTTTGTGAAATTCATAACTAAAGTTTGGTAGATCCAAATTGGGTGGTTCCAATTTTGTTAGGATCTTGGTGAAGTATAGTATTTATGAAAAATATAACATTGACACTTGTAGTAAAGTTTCTAGAAAAATTAAATTGAAACTTGAAATGTGTTTTAAATGAAAGCAAACTTGTTTAATTTATATCTTGAGTTACTTTGCTCCAAAAGTTTTGAAATTTGTATGGTGAGCTATTCTTGATGAGTAGAAGCTTTGGTAAAAATTTGAGAGTCAGTGCATGAATGGTTTTTGAGTTATTAATTTCCCTTTTATTATTGAATGATCCTTGTGTGAATTTTAGTAATTTATCTATGAATCCAATGACCATGGAATTTATTGGAGGATGTCCTAGTACCTTAAGGATGCTAGGAAAAATATAAAATCTGTTGCTTGACATTTTTCACTAGGGTTTCCTATTTATGTTATTTTAAGCCTTTATGCCTTGTAATTTTTGTGTAGGATGTTATTCTTGTTGAAATGATGTGAAATTTATACAGTGGTCTATTACAGACATGTATAAACTACTGTAATTTTTGTGGAATTTTCTATACACTTTGGATATGTGTTTATTAATTAACCTCATTATCTAAATAAATTAATAAAGGTATGAAAAGAATTTATTTAGGAATGGCCACTATGTTTTCTGGTGTTCTTTCAACATGTGTGATGAGTTGGTAAAGTTGGTTTTGTCAATTTGTATGTTTACAATGTAAGTTAATAATTATTTTCTTGCATTGTGTCTTTCTGGACAGTTCTTGGAACTTTGTAAAGTTCACCATGATAAATTGGGTTGCTGGGAAAGTGGTGAATACAAAAGTTGTAGATAACTTATTTATCTATCTCCTGTTAAAATTTGGTGGCATTTGGCCTAGTAGTTTAGGAGTTACAGTCATTCAAAGTTGGATCACAGTTTTGCCTGCTCTCTGTCTTGTTTAGACCTAATTATGTATTTATGTAAATTCAACCTGCTAAACTTGGGAATCATGCTGAGGTGATTAATAATGAAATGTAGACAATTTCATAAGCTTTCCAGATTGTCTATTTGCATGTCTTCTGGGTTAGTACAACTCTAGTTATGGATAAAACTAGTTACTGATGTTTGCAGCCTTGACTCTGTGATTGCAGTGAATAACTTGTTTGTTTGATATGAGTCGGTGTGATGAGTTAGATGCTAGGCTAACTAAAATAACTTGTTAGTTGAAGGTGCTAGACCTCTTACTGAAGATGAACAACTTTGTCTTAGGTTGTTAGATCTTGGTGAGTGTGTTGTTCTTGTGTTCTAAAAGAGATATGCACATACTCGGTAAAATAGATGTTAATCTTGTATCGTCGTGTCTTTCATGCGTCCATCTATACATGGCTGTGCATTTCATCATTACCTTCCATCTCTTACGCATGCATGATTCTAATACTAAGCATATGCATACAATAGGTGTTCTGGAGGGAGTCACGCTTCTAGAATTCGAGCAAGTACTTCTGGAGGAGCAGCAGCAAGCTCAGGAGCAAGAGGTGCAGGCCCCCGAAGAAGGAGCCAACGAAGAAGTTCTTGAGTGTCCTGATCACCAACCTTCATCTTTTCTGAAAGAAAAGCCCCAGAGCATTTTAAGTCTCCTATGTTTTGAAAATGGTTACTTTGAGTATCTTTATTTGTGATGCATTAAGTGATAGGAACTGGATGCAAACACTTGTTGCATGTATATCTATTCCTTGTCCAGTAAACGTACCCTGAATCCAATTTAGGTCCAAGAGCGAATCAAAGCTTAGCCTTGCTTAGACCGGTAAAAGTCAGGTGATTGCACTCTCATTGTCACATAGCAATGGCACTTTGTTGAACTTGATTCCAAAGTCATTCAAGGTGGCCTTCATCCAAAGTATTTGTGCACAACAACTACTGGCGGATATGTATTCGGCTTTGGCGGTTGATAATGCAACACTATTTTGCTTCTTTGATGACCATGAAACAAGTGATCTTCCCAACAATTGACATGTGCCCGAGGTGCTCTTCCTTTCAACCTTGCATCCCACATAATCCGAGTCAGAGTAACCAACTAGCTCAAACTTTGCTCCTTTGGGATACCACAAACCAACATTTTGTGTATGCTTCAAGTACCTCAATATTCTCTTTGTAGCCTTCAAATGACTTTTTGTTGGTGAGCTTGAAATCTTGCACACATGCATACACTAAACATGACATTCGGCCTTGATGCGGTCACATAGAGTAGGCTTCCAAGCATAGACCTATACAATTTTTGATCCACCATATTACCACTTGCATCACTATCCAAGTTGCCATTTGTTCCCATTGGTGTGCTAATGGCTTTGCTATCACTCATGCCAAACTTCTTAATCATGTCCTTGATATACTTGCCTTGACTCACAAATGTACCATTCTTCAATTGCTTGATTTGAAGACCAAGGAAGTAACTCAACTCTCCAATCATGGACATCTCAAACTCATTAGCCATCATCTCTCCAAACTCATCACAAAAGTATTGATTGGTTGATCCAAATATGATGTCATCAACATAGATTTGCAACACAAATAAGTCTTTGCCAATCTTCTTGATGAAAATAGTGGTGTCAACCTTGCCCATTATGAACCCTTTAGAGAGTAGGAAGTCCCTCAATCTCTCATACCATGCTTTAGGTGCTTGCTTCAAGCCATACAATGCCTTCTTCAACTTGTACACATGGTTGGGCTTCTTGTCATCTTCAAAACTAGGAGGTTGCTCAATATATACTTCTTCATTGATGTAACTATTGAGAAATGCACTCTTGACATCCATTTGATAGAGCTTGATGTTGTGAGCACAAGCATAGGCTAGCAAGATTCTAATTGCTTCCAATCTAGCAACCGGGGCATATGTTTCTCTAAAGTCAAGACCTTCAACTTGTGTATATCCTTGTGCTACCAATCTTGCTTTGTTCCTTACTACTATCCCATCTTGATCTTGCTTGTTTCTAAAGACCCTTTTGGTTCTAATCACATTGTGTCCCTTTGGTCTCTCTACTAATTCCCATACTTGATTTCTTGTGAAGTTATTCAATTCTTCATGCATAGCATTCACCCAATCAACATACTTTAATGCTTCATCTATCTTCTTTGGTTCAGTGGATGACACAAATGATAAATGCTCACAAAATGAAGCCAATCTTGATCTTGTTTGTACACCTCTAGAAATATCACCAATGATAGTGTCCAATGGAAGATCCCTTGCAATATTTGTTGGTTGGAGCATTGGAACTTGATTGCTTGTATTTACTTGATCATTGGGTTGAGATGATGTACTAGCCACTTGATCTTGTTCATTGTCATGAGAGCCACTTGTACTAGCTTGATTTGTATCATCTTGCACATTTTAGTTAGAGAGCACTTGCACTTGATCATCTTCATCATCATTCACTTGCCTATGCCTCAATTCACCAACATCCATGTTCTTCATGGCATTTGAAAGTTGAATGCCTCTAACATCTTTCAAGTTCTCATTCTCTACTTGTGAACCCTTGGTTTCATCAAATTCAACATCATGAACTTCCTCAAGAGTACCACTATCCAAATTCTAAACTTTATATGCTTTGCTTGTAGTGGAATAACCAAGTAGGAATACTTCATCACATTTCTTGTCAAACTTGCCCAATCTAGTGCCTTTCTTTAAGATATAGCATTTGCAACCAAAGACCGAAAAATATGCAATGTTGGGCTTTCTACCATTCAAGAGCCCATATGGTGTCTTCTCTTTCAATGGGTGACAATAGAAGCGGTTGCTACAATAGCAAGCCATTGATAGCTTCGGCCCAAAAAAATTGACTCACATTGTACTCACTAAGCATAGACCTTGCCATATCAATAAGTGTTCTATTCTTCCTCTCAACAAGGCCATTTGATTGTGGAGTGTACTTGGCCGAGAATTAATGTCTAATTCCAAATTCATCACATAACTCATCAATTCTAGTGTTCTTGAACTCACTACCATTATCACTTCTAACTCTCTTGATGGTTGTTTCAAACTCATTACGAATGCCCTTGACAAATGATTTGAATGTTGTAAACACATCACTTTTGTCCACTAGAAAGAATACCCATGTGTATCTAGTATAATCATCCACTATCACAAAGCCATATTTATTTCCACCAATGCTAGTGTATTGTGTTGGCCCAAACAACTCCATATGCAATAACTCAAATGCTTTACTAGTGCTCATCATGCTTTTCTTAGGATGGGTGTTTCCAACTTGTTTTTCGGCTTGACAAGAGCTACAAAGCTTATCCTTTTCAAACACAACATCTTTCAAGCCTCTAACCAAGTCATGCTTAACCAAGCTTAGCCTTGCTTAGACCGGTAAAAGTCAGGTGATTGCACTCTCATTGTCACATAGCAATGGCACTTTGTTGAACTTGATTCCAAAGTCATTCAAGGTGGCCTTCATCCAAAGTATTTGTGCACAACAACTACTGACGGATATGTATTCGGCTTTGGCGGTTGATAATGCAACACTATTTTGCTTCTTTGATGACCATGAAACAAGTGATCTTCCCAACAATTGACATGTGCCCGAGGTGCTCTTCCTTTCAACCTTGCATCCCACATAATCCGAGTCAGAGTAACCAACTAGCTCAAACTTTGCTCCTTTGGGATACCACAAACCAACATTTTGTGTATGCTTCAAGTACCTCAATATTCTCTTTGTAGCCTTCAAATGACTTTTTGTTGGTGAGCTTGAAATCTTGCACACATGCATACACTAAACATGACATTCGGCCTTGATGCGGTCACATAGAGTAGGCTTCCAATCATAGACCTATACAATTTTTAATCCACCATATTACCACTTGCATCACTATCCAAGTTGCCATTTGTTCCCATTGGTGTGCTAATGGCTTTGCTATCACTCATGCCAAACTTCTTGATCATGTCCTTGATATACTTGCCTTGACTCACAAATGTACCATTCTTCAATTGCTTGATTTGAAGACCAAGGAAGTAACTCAACTCTCCAATCATGGACATCTCAAACTCATTAGCCATCATCTCTCCAAACTCATCACAAAAGTATTGATTGGTTGATCCAAATATGATGTCATCAACATAGATTTGCAACACAAATAAGTCTTTGCCAATCTTCTTGATGAAAATAGTGGTGTCAACCTTGCCCATTATGAACCCTTTAGAGAGTAGGAAGTCCCTCAATCTCTCATACCATGCTTTAGGTGCTTGCTTCAAGCCATACAATGCCTTCTTCAACTTGTACACATGGTTGGGCTTCTTGTCATCTTCAAAACTGGGAGGTTGCTCAATATATACTTCTTCATTGATGTAACTATTGAGAAATGCACTCTTGACATCCATTTGATAGAGCTTGATGTTGTGAGCACAAGCATAGGCTAGCAAGATTCTAATTGCTTCCAATCTAGCAACCGGGGCATATGTTTCTCTAAAGTCAAGACCTTCAACTTGTGTATATCCTTGTGCTACCAATCTTGCTTTGTTCCTTACTACTATCCCATCTTGATCTTGCTTGTTTCTAAAGACCCTTTTGGTTCTAATCACATTGTGTCCCTTTGGTCTCTCTACTAATTCCCATACTTGATTTCTTGTGAAGTTATTCAATTCTTCATGCATAGCATTCACCCAATCAACATACTTTAATGCTTCATCTATCTTCTTTGGTTCAGTGGATGACACAAATGATAAATGCTCACAAAATGAAGCCAATCTTGATCTTGTTTGTACACCTCTAGAAATATCACCAATGATAGTGTCCAATGGAAGATCCCTTGCAATATTTGTTGGTTGGAGCATTGGAACTTGATTGCTTGTATTTACTTGATCATTGGGTTGAGATGATGTACTAGCCACTTGATCTTGTTCATTGTCATGAGAGCCACTTGTACTAGCTTGATTTGTATCATCTTGCACATTACAGTTAGAGAGCACTTGCACTTGATCATCTTCATCATCATTCACTTGCCTATGCCTCAATTCACCAACATCCATGTTCTTCATGGCATTTGAAAGTTGAATGCCTCTAACATCTTTCAAGTTCTCATTCTCTACTTGTGAACCCTTGGTTTCATCAAATTCAACATCATGAACTTCCTCAAGAGTACCACTATCCAAATTCTAAACTTTATATGCTTTGCTTGTAGTGGAATAACCAAGTAGGAATACTTCATCACATTTCTTGTCAAACTTGCCCAATCTAGTGCCTTTCTTTAAGATATAGCATTTGCAACCAAAGACCGAAAAATATGCAATGTTGGGCTTTCTACCATTCAAGAGCCCATATGGTGTCTTCTCTTTCAATGGGTGACAATAGAAGCGGTTGCTACAATAGCAAGCCATTGATAGCTTCGGCCCAAAAAAATTGACTCACATTGTACTCACTAAGCATAGACCTTGCCATATCAATAAGTGTTCTATTCTTCCTCTCAACAAGGCCATTTGATTGTGGAGTGTACTTGGCCGAGAATTAATGTCTAATTCCAAATTCATCACATAACTCATCAATTCTAGTGTTCTTGAACTCACTACCATTATCACTTCTAACTCTCTTGATGGTTGTTTCAAACTCATTACGAATGCCCTTGACAAATGATTTGAATGTTGCAAACACATCACTTTTGTCCACTAGAAAGAATACCCATGTGTATCTAGTATAATCATCCACTATCACAAAGCCATATTTATTTCCACCAATGCTAGTGTATTGTGTTGGCCCAAACAACTCCATATGCAATAACTCAAATGCTTTACTAGTGCTCATCATGCTTTTCTTAGGATGGGTGTTTCCAACTTGTTTTTCGGCTTGACAAGAGCTACAAAGCTTATCCTTTTCAAACACAACATCTTTCAAGCCTCTAACCAAGTCATGCTTAACCAAGCTTAGCCTTGCTTAGACCGGTAAAAGTCAGGTGATTGCACTCTCATTGTCACATAGCAATGGCACTTTGTTGAACTTGATTCCAAAGTCATTCAAGGTGGCCTTCATCCAAAGTATTTGTGCACAACAACTACTGACGGATATGTATTCGGCTTTGGCGGTTGATAATGCAACACTATTTTGCTTCTTTGATGACCATGAAACAAGTGATCTTCCCAACAATTGACATGTGCCCGAGGTGCTCTTCCTTTCAACCTTGCATCCCACATAATCCGAGTCGGAGTAACCAACTAGCTCAAACTTTGCTCCTTTGGGATACCACAAACCAACATTTTGTGTATGCTTCAAGTACCTCAATATTCTCTTTGTAGCCTTCAAATGACTTTTTGTTGGTGAGCTTGAAATCTTGCACACATGCATACACTAAACATGACATTCGGCCTTGATGCGGTCACATAGAGTAGGCTTCCAATCATAGACCTATACAATTTTTAATCCACCATATTACCACTTGCATCACTATCCAAGTTGCCATTTGTTCCCATTGGTGTGCTAATGGCTTTGCTATCACTCATGCCAAACTTCTTGATCATGTCCTTGATATACTTGCCTTGACTCACAAATGTACCATTCTTCAATTGCTTGATTTGAAGACCAAGGAAGTAACTCAACTCTCCAATCATGGACATCTCAAACTCATTAGCCATCATCTCTCCAAACTCATCACAAAAGTATTGATTGGTTGATCCAAATATGATGTCATCAACATAGATTTGCAACACAAATAAGTCTTTGCCAATCTTCTTGATGAAAATAGTGGTGTCAACCTTGCCCATTATGAACCCTTTAGAGAGTAGGAAGTCCCTCAATCTCTCATACCATGCTTTAGGTGCTTGCTTCAAGCCATACAATGCCTTCTTGAACTTGTACACATGGTTGGGCTTCTTGTCATCTTCAAAACTGGGAGGTTGCTCAATATATACTTCTTCATTGATGTAACTATTGAGAAATGCACTCTTGACATCCATTTGATAGAGCTTGATGTTGTGAGCACAAGCATAGGCTAGCAAGATTCTAATTGCTTCCAATCTAGCAACCGGGGCATATGTTTCTCTAAAGTCAAGACCTTCAACTTGTGTATATCCTTGTGCTACCAATCTTGCTTTGTTCCTTACTACTATCCCATCTTGATCTTGCTTGTTTCTAAAGACCCTTTTGGTTCTAATCACATTGTGTCCCTTTGGTCTCTCTACTAATTCCCATACTTGATTTCTTGTGAAGTTATTCAATTCTTCATGCATAGCATTCACCCAATCAACATACTTTAATGCTTCATCTATCTTCTTTGGTTCAGTGGATGACACAAATGATAAATGCTCACAAAATGAAGCCAATCTTGATCTTGTTTGTATACCTCTAGAAATATCACCAATGATAGTGTCCAATGGAAGATCCCTTGCAATATTTGTTGGTTGGAGCATTGGAACTTGATTGCTTGTATTTACTTGATCATTGGGTTGAGATGATGTACTAGCCACTTGATCTTGTTCATTGTCATGAGAGCCACTTGTACTAGCTTGATTTGTATCATCTTGCACATTTCAGTTAGAGAGCACTTGCACTTGATCATCTTCATCATCATTCACTTGCCTATGCCTCAATTCACCAACATCCATGTTCTTCATGGCATTTGAAAGTTGAATGCCTCTAACATCTTTCAAGTTCTCATTCTCTACTTGTGAACCCTTGGTTTCATCAAATTCAACATCATGAACTTCCTCAAGAGTACCACTATCCAAATTCTAAACTTTATATGCTTTGCTTGTAGTGGAATAACCAAGTAGGAATACTTCATCACATTTCTTGTCAAACTTGCCCAATCTAGTGCCTTTCTTTAAGATATAGCATTTGCAACCAAAGACCGAAAAATATGCAATGTTGGGCTTTCTACCATTCAAGAGCCCATATGGTGTCTTCTCTTTCAATGGGTGACAATAGAAGCGGTTGCTACAATAGCAAGCCATTGATAGCTTCGGCCCAAAAAAATTGACTCACATTGTACTCACTAAGCATAGACCTTGCCATATCAATAAGTGTTCTATTCTTCCTCTCAACAAGGCCATTTGATTGTGGAGTGTACTTGGCCGAGAATTAATGTCTAATTCCAAATTCATCACATAACTCATCAATTCTAGTGTTCTTGAACTCACTACCATTATCACTTCTAACTCTCTTGATGGTTGTTTCAAACTCATTACGAATGCCCTTGACAAATGATTTGAATGTTGCAAACACATCACTTTTGTCCACTAGAAAGAATACCCATGTGTATCTAGTATAATCATCCACTATCACAAAGCCATATTTATTTCCACCAATGCTAGTGTATTGTGTTGGCCCAAACAACTCCATATGCAATAACTCAAATGCTTTACTAGTGCTCATCATGCTTTTCTTAGGATGGGTGTTTCCAACTTGTTTTTCAGCTTGACAAAAGCTACAAAGCTTATCCTTTTGAAACACAACATTTTTCAAGCCTCTAACCAAGTCATGCTTAACCAAGCTTAGCCTTGCTTAGACCGGTAAAAGTCAGGTGATTGCACTCTCATTGTCACATAGCAATGGCACTTTGTTGAACTTGATTCCAAAGTCATTCAAGGTGGCCTTCATCCAAAGTATTTGTGCACAACAACTACTGGCGGATATGTATTCGGCTTTGGCGGTTGATAATGCAACACTATTTTGCTTCTTTGATGACCATGAAACAAGTGATCTTCCCAACAATTGACATGTGCCCGAGGTGCTCTTCCTTTCAACCTTGCATCCCACATAATCCGAGTCGGAGTAACCAACTAGCTCAAACTTTGCTCCTTTGGGATACCACAAACCAACATTTTGTGTATGCTTCAAGTACCTCAATATTCTCTTTGTAGCCTTCAAATGACTTTTTGTTGGTGAGCTTGAAATCTTGCTCACATGCATACACTAAACATGACATTCGGCCTTGATGCGGTCACATAGAGTAGGCTTCCAATCATAGACCTATACAATTTTTGATCCACCATATTACCACTTGCATCACTATCCAAGTTGCCATTTGTTCCCATTGGTGTGTTAATGGCTTTGCTATCACTCATGCCAAACTTCTTGATCATGTCCTTGATATACTTGCCTTGACTCACAAATGTACCATTCTTCAATTGCTTGATTTGAAGACCAAGGAAGTAACTCAACTCTCCAATCATGGACATCTCAAACTCATTAGCCATCATCTCTCCAAACTCATCACAAAAGTATTGATTGGTTGATCCAAATATGATGTCATCAACATAGATTTGCAACACAAATAAGTCTTTGCCAATCTTCTTGATGAAAATAGTGGTGTCAACCTTGCCCATTATGAACCCTTTAGAGAGTAGGAAGTCCCTCAATCTCTCATACCATGCTTTAGGTGCTTGCTTCAAGCCATACAATGCCTTCTTCAACTTGTACACATGGTTGGGCTTCTTGTCATCTTCAAAACTAGGAGGTTACTCAATATATACTTCTTCATTGATGTAACTATTGAGAAATGCACTCTTGACATCCATTTGATAGAGCTTGATGTTGTGAGCACAAGCATAGGCTAGCAAGATTCTAATTGCTTCCAATCTAGCAACCGGGGCATATGTTTCTCTAAAGTCAAGACCTTCAACTTGTGTATATCCTTGTGCTACCAATCTTGCTTTGTTCCTTACTACTATCCCATCTTGATCTTGCTTGTTTCTAAAGACCCTTTTGGTTCTAATCACATTGTGTCCCTTTGGTCTCTCTACTAATTCCCATACTTGATTTCTTGTGAAGTTATTCAATTCTTCATGCATAGCATTCACCCAATCAACATACTTTAATGCTTCATCTATCTTCTTTGGTTCAGTGGATGACACAAATGATAAATGCTCACAAAATGAAGCCAATCTTGATCTTGTTTGTACACCTCTAGAAATATCACCAATGATAGTGTCCACTGGAAGATCCCTTGCAATATTTGTTGGTTGGAGCATTGGAACTTGATTGCTTGTATTTACTTGATCATTGGGTTGAGATGATGTACTAGCCACTTGATCTTGTTCATTGTCATGAGAGCCACTTGTACTAGCTTGATTTGTATCATCTTGCACATTTCAGTTAGAGAGCACTTGCACTTGATCATCTTCATCATCATTCACTTGCCTATGCCTCAATTCACCAACATCCATGTTCTTCATGGCATTTGAAAGTTGAATGCCTCTAACATCTTTCAAGTTCTCATTCTCTACTTGTGAACCCTTGGTTTCATCAAATTCAACATCATGAACTTCCTCAAGAGTACCACTATCCAAATTCTAAACTTTATATGCTTTGCTTGTAGTGGAATAACCAAGTAGGAATACTTCATCACATTTCTTGTCAAACTTGCCCAATCTAGTGCCTTTCTTTAAGATATAGCATTTGCAACCAAAGACCGAAAAATATGCAATGTTGGGCTTTCTACCATTCAAGAGCCCATATGGTGTCTTCTCTTTCAATGGGTGACAATAGAAGCGGTTGCTACAATAGCAAGCCATTGATAGCTTCGGCCCAAAAAAATTGACTCACATTGTACTCACTAAGCATAGACCTTGCCATATCAATAAGTGTTCTATTCTTCCTCTCAACAAGGCCATTTGATTGTGGAGTGTACTTGGCCGAGAATTAATGTCTAATTCCAAATTCATCACATAACTCATCAATTCTAGTGTTCTTGAACTCACTACCATTATCACTTCTAACTCTCTTGATGGTTGTTTCAAACTCATTACGAATGCCCTTGACAAATGATTTGAATGTTGCAAACACATCACTTTTGTCCACTAGAAAGAATACCCATGTGTATCTAGTATAATCATCCACTATCACAAAGCCATATTTATTTCCACCAATGCTAGTGTATTGTGTTGGCCCAAACAACTCCATATGCAATAACTCAAATGCTTTACTAGTGCTCATCATGCTTTTCTTAGGATGGGTGTTTCCAACTTGTTTTTTGGCTTGACAAGAGCTACAAAGCTTATCCTTTTCAAACACAACATCTTTCAAGCCTCTAACCAAGTCATGCTTAACCAATCTATTCAATTGTTTCATTCCAACATGACCAAGCCTTCTATGCCATAACCAACCCATGCTAGACTTAGTGAATAAGCATGTAGATAATTTAGCTTCACTAGCATTGAAATCAACCAAGTATAGATTCTTATATCTAAAGCCTTTGAAGATCAAATTAGAGCCATCTACACTTATGATCTCTACATCATCTACCCCAAATATGCATTTGAATCCAAGATCACATAATTGAGCCACGAATAGCTAATTGAAGTTCAAGCTCTCTACTAGCAACACATTGGAAATGCTCATGTCATTGGATATTGCAATGTTACCAAACCCTTTAACCTTGCCTTTGCCATTGTCACCAAATGTGATACTATCATAACCATCATTGCCATTGGTGTTGATTGAGTTGAACATTCTTGCATCACCGGTCATGTGTTGAGTGCACCCACTATTAAGAACCCAATGCCTTCCTTTGGCTTTGAATTGACCTACAAAAGAAGATCAATTCTTTTTAGGTACCCAAACTTGCTTGGGTCCTTGAAGGTTAGTCACTAAGCTCTTTGGTACCCAAATGGCTTTCTTCTTTGAGGCCATCCATGGTTTACCAATGAACTTAGCCTTCACACCATTTGTACCCTTGGTAAGCACATAGAAAGAATCAACCTTAATGGAGGATACATTAGCATTTTTGCTCTTGTTTTTGCATTCATGCTCTTTATGACCAACTTGCTTGCAACTAGTGCAAAACCGACCATTGTTCTTCACAAAACTTGTCTTGTGGGGAGCAAAGGCCACCTTGCCTTTCTTGGGGGTATAGCCCAATCCCTCTTTGTAGAGAGAAGCTCTTTAGCTACCCAAGCACATAAGCAAGCGGTCCTCACCATCATAGGCCTTAGCCAAGGTGTGAGTGAGCTTATTGACCTCCTTCTTGAGGTTCTCATTCTCAATCATTAGTGAGGCATCACAAGTGATACCATCACTACTAGATGAGGTGGAAGTAGAAGTACTACAAGAAGGGTTAGCGGGAGCAACAATGATAGACATAGATAATGATTCTTCAATTATATCACAAGTTAAGCCTACATTGCAAGTTTCAACATGCTTCTTTTTATTTTGCTCATCAAGCAAAGAGGGATGAGCCTTTTCAATCTTTTTGTGAGCCTTGCCTAGCTTCTCATGGGCTTACTCTAGCCTCTCATGAGATGCATTGAGCTCATCAAAGGCTTGCTTAAGAGCTTTTAGTTCCTTACACAAGCTTTTGTATTCCCTTCTCTTGATGTCAAAGTGTTCTTTAGCATCTTCTAGCATGTCAAATAGTTCTTCCTTAGTAGGTTCATCATCATCACTATCACTATCATTTTCATTTTCATTATCATGTTCCTCATCACTTCCATCATCACAAATTTGTACCTTAGTGGCCTTAGCCATGAAGCATGATGGAGTGTCAAAGAGAGAAGGCTTCTCATTGATAGCAATGCTTGCAAGTGCCTTCCTCTTGGTGGTCTTGTCATCATCACTATCATCATCATCACTTGAGGAAGCATCACTATCCCAAGTGACCACATATGAACCACCCTTCTTCTTCTTAAAGGTCATCTTGTCCTTCTTATCTTTCTTTTCCTTCTTGTCCTTCTTCTTGTTCTTCTTGTTGTCATATCATTGTTGCTATTGTATGGACATTGAGCAACAAGATGATCTTTGCTTCCACATTTGAAGCACCTTCTTGACTCTTCCTTGTTCTTGGATGAAGATTTCTTTCTTCTAGCATAGTAGCCTTTCTTCATCATGAACTTGCCAAATTTCTTGACAAAGAGAGCCATCTTCTCATCATCATCATCATCCCATGAGCCATCATCTTCACTTGATGTATCTTGCTTTGCCTTGCCCTTGGATGATGTGGCCTTGAATGCCACACTCTTTTCTTCTCATCTTTCTTTCCATCTTTCTTCTCCTTCTTTTCTTCCTTCTCTTCATCATCTCTATATATATCATCGGTCATTATATCTCCCAACACTTAGTTTGGTGTCATGGAGTCTAAACCACTTCTCACTAGAATAGTGACCAATGTGCCAAATCTTGAAGGTAAGCATCTCAAGAACTTGTGGGAGAAGTCCTTGTCCTTCACCTCTTCTCCAAGTGCTTTGACATCATTGACAAGCACTTGAAGCCTATGGAACATCTCTGGCACACTCTCATCCTCCTTCATCTTGAAGCTTTCAAACTTCTCTTTGAGAATGTATGCCTTTACACCCTTCATGGCTTGATTGCCCTCATATGATTCTTCCAACTTCTTCCAAGCCTCATGAGCCATCTCAATATTCTTGATTTGCTCAAATGTTCTCTCATCAATTGCATCATGAATGGCACTTAGAGCAATGTCATTGTTTTGGAGAAGCACTTCTTCGGCCGTGGTGGGATTCTCCGGATCATTAATCTCAATTTTGGTTTCTACCACCTTCCACACTTTTCTATTGATTGACTTTATATGTGTGGTCATCTTTGATTTCCAATATGGATAATTTGTGCCATCAAATTGGGGTGGCTTCTTGGTGTTGTTGATTTGAGCCATTTTTACATCGAAGGTTGTCAAGCCTCAAATCACGGTGATCTCAGCTCTGATACCACTTGAAAGGTCCTAATGGCTAGGGGGGTGAATAGCCTATTAAAAATTTCTACAACAACACTTAGCAAACCGGTTAGACAATTATGAGGCAAAGCAAGTGTTGCGCTAGCCTACTAAAAAGCAAGCCACCTACCACAGTTCTAGTTTATATAGTTTCTATCCACACAATAGCTATGACACTACACAAAGTTAGTGTGCTCTCAAAAGCTAACTAAAGAGCCACACTAATCAAACTAACAAGCTCTCACAACTAGCTACACTAAAGAGCTTGACAACTAGTTTGTGGTAATGTAAAGAGAGTGTCGAGGGAGGAGCCAATCAATCACAAGAGTGAATAACAATGAAGACCAATCACCTTGGAATCAAATGATGACACAATAATTTTTACCGAGGTTCACTTGCTTGCCGGCAAGCTAGTCCTCGTTGTGGCGATTCACTCACTTGGAGTTTCACACGCCAAACCCTCAATAGGGTGCCACACAACCAACACAAGATGAGGATCACACAAGCCATGAGCAATCCACTAGAGTACCTTTTGGCTCTCCACTGGGGAAAGGTCAAGAACCCCTCACAATCACCACGATCGGAGCCGGAGACAATCACCACCCTCTACTCGATGATCCTCGCTGCTCCAAGCCATCTAGGTGGCGGCAACCACCAAGAGTTACAAGCTAATCCCATAGCGAAACAGGAACACCAAGTGCCTCTAGATGCAAACACTCAAGCAATGCACTTGGATTCTCTCCCAATCTCACAAAGATGATGAATCAATGATGGAGATGAGTGGGAGGGCTTTAGCTAAGCTCACAAGGTTGCTATGTCAATGCAAATGGCCAAGAGAGTGAGCTTGAGCTGGCCATGGGGCTTAAATAGAGAACCCCTACGAATAGAGCCATTGGGCTCCTCACTGCACTGAACACGGGCCGATCGGACGCACCGGTCATATTGACCGGACGCTAGACCTCAGTGTCTGGTTGCACGATGCATGCCATGTGTCCCCTCTCTTCAAATACTGAGCGCCTGATCCCAACGGTCAAGTGATGATTGGACATGCTGCTATGAAGTGACCGGACGCTGGACCTCAGCGTCCAGTCGTTTCTAGTAAGCATCTAGAAGCTAGAAATCACAACCGAATGCGTCCGGTCATGCTCGACCAGACTCACCCAGCATCCGGTCACTTGGCGTCTCTTCTGTGTGCCGCCACGTTAGCAGGACCAGATGCACCTCATTAGCGTACGGTCACTAAGTGACCCAGCATCCGGTCGAAGACCAATGCCAGCGTCTTCACACTACCACTAACTGGACGCACCAGTCCTACCAAGACCAGTGTCCGATCACTTACAGTGACCTCCATCTTTTCTATATAGGGCGTCGGTGGCACCATTGGACTGTCTGTACTCTACGGGTGGACACTCCACCAGTGAAGTATCTTACCCTTGCTCAAATGTGCCAACCACCAAGTGTATCACCTTGTGCACATGTGTTAGCATATTTTCACAAATGTTTTCAAGGAGGTTAGCACTCCACTAGATCCTTAATGCATATGCAATGAGTTAGAGCATCTAGTGGCACTTTGATAACCGCATTTCGATACGAGTTTCACCCCTCTTAATAGTATGACTATCAATCCTAAATATGATCACACTCACTAAGTGTCTTGATCACCAAAACAAAATGGCTCCTACCATTTATACCTTTGCCTTGAGCCTTTTGTTTTTCTCTTCCTTCTTTTCAAGTCCAAGCACTTAGTCATCACCATGGCATCACCATCATCATGCCATGATCTTCATTTGCTTCACCACTTGGAATGTGCTACCTATCTCATGATCACTTGATAAACTAGGTTAGCACTTAGGTTTCATCAATTCACCAAAACCAAACTAGAGCTTTCAACCTCGCGGTTCTCAGTCTTGAGGTTATCAAGCATCTCCTGGATAGGCAAATAATATAAATATCAACAACTACATTGTCACTCAAGAAATAATGTTATTTCTCCTAGATGTTGTGGTCAGCACACAACTATAATACAAACCTGCTGCGACTGCACTTGTGGAGATAATGACCTACACTACATCTTTAGTGCATCAGCCCGACGCTGAAGGTCTTGGATGTGGTTTGCCTTTTCCACCTTTAGCTATGCTGCATATTCCTGGTTATAGACAATCCTGCACTTTTATACAAGAATTGAAATCGAGGAAATTAAGAACATCAGAGGCAAAACTACAAGGTTGAGCACTTGGATAAATATATACCCCAGATGCATGGCCACTTCAAAATTGAACTTGAGATATTGGGAATCCAAGTACGAACGTACTTCTTAACCCTCTTAGGATCTGTTTTCACAAGCTCCAAGGGCTGGCGACCATGGTGGCAACCCAGGTCTATCCATATACTCCCAAGTATTAGCTCTAGCATGGCTGGGACAGTGGCAGCATAGTTTTCCACAAATATGGAGTTGTAGTTCTGTGGCATTTTTGCCCAGCACTACTATTGCTGCCACCAATGCTCATCATGTCGAACTTGTTGGCCAACGCCAGCATGGCTTGCCAACTACCTACGACGCTACTCCCCATTCTCTAGTCGTAGCTGCTGCTCACAGTAGATGACCACAGAGATAGCAGGTCTCTCAGCTGTTGTAGCGCATTGGCTCCTCTGACTAGGAAGACATGGGCACAGAACCATGACAGTTCTAGGGAATGCTGCTACTGCTAGGCAGACCATAACGTGATAAGTGTCCTAAAGGCGGCAGACCATACTATCAAATTTCTAGGCTCGACCGCAATGTAGGCAGCTCTGAGTCCGACGATGGCTGTGCGTGGTAAGCCGACCATGATGAAGAGGACTAGAAAATGGTGGTCCTGCCAGGAAGAGGCGCCACAAATATAGGTGGAGAAATGCTGCAATGCCGCTGGCAGCGGGTACAACCTAGAGAAGACATAATTATAAAGAATGGCCATGCACTAGGATAAATGCAATAACCCATCAAAGTAATTTAGACACAATTAAATAAAATAAGTTCCAACCTAAAGAAAATAAATACAATAGATGAACTACAATAAACAACAGAAATAAGATCAAAACAACGAAATAAGACTTAGCAAGGATAAATATCATTCCCACACATATAAAGTCCTACTAGAATAGTTCTTAATATGAAGTTTGCTTCCATAAATCAAATGTCTAAAAATAAATATTATCAAAACTTCCATGGCTGCTGTGGTTGACCCATAAGCTCATCATCAACAGTTTGATGTGGGTGTTGTTCTGACTGCATCTATGGTGTGTGTTCCTGTGCTTGAAGGTGGTGTGAGCTAATTAGATCATTCACATGGGAATCCATCATTTAGTGCAAACCATTGGTGTATGAAGCACTCCAACCTGCCATCTACGAGCTCTTTGGATTATGTGTGCCATTGGCACAAAGCATATCGAGCTTAAGAAGTTTTAACCTCTGGGTCTCAGATTGCAACTAATGATTTAGATCTGTATGATATAAAGAATAGTGATCCCATGTTATAGAATTATTTGAAGATATAAGTTTATAATTAAGAAGGGAAAATATTGTAAACATGGATGAAATAGGCTCATTAAGGAGACAAAAGACATCAGTACCAACATTTGTAGATGCTTATCTTTTCAGAAAACTTGAAATAGAGTCTATTGAATTGTTGTTGCCATTATGTTTAGGGCAATGCAACAAACAAGAGTATTTTATGAATGATTAATGCACAAATGTAATAGCCATTGTAACAAAAACATTTGCAACACACTCAACTACAAATTGGAATATATAAGAATAGTTGCCACAAAACGATGCCACAATTAAATGTATGACAAACATTATAAACATCCAAGAAAATATGCATGGAGAGATTGCTCATCCTTATACCCGTGTGTCTATCTAGTTTTTTGCTGTGTTGGAGCTCCAAGTAAAGGGAAGGACAGAGTGAGCCTTAAGGAAATGACCCATTTTTTCTATACACAACACGCTGCAAATAAACCCTTATATACGTGCAATCTAAAAACTAAACGACTTGATGAGGAGAGTCGTCCATCATGCATTCATCAACTTAAAGAACTCTAAGCTATTGAATTGTATATATTTTTGCAAAGCATGCATACCATCATCTAACACACTACAAGATCTAAACTTAAATGAATTAACCCTTGACTACAAGGCAATAATGAACAAGCTCACCTTGTTTCAAATTTGGCATGCTCATTCAGCCCCTTTAACTTTATTTGCACCTCATGATTCTTAGTCCTGAGGTTATCAAGCATCTCCTGGAAAGACAGATAATATAAATATCAACAACTACATTGTCACTCGAGAAATAATGTTATTTCTCCTAGATGTTGTGGTCAGCACACAACTCTAATACAACCTGTTGCGACTGCACTTCTGGAGATAATGACTTGCACTACATCTTTAGTGCATCGGCCCGACGCTGAAGGTCTTGGATGTGGTTTGCCTTTTGTACCTTCAGCTATGCTGCATATTCCCGGTTACGGAGAATCCTGCAATTTTATACAAGAATTGAAATCGAGGAAATTAAGAACATTAGAGGCAAAACTAAAAGGTTGAGCACTTGGATAAATATATACCCCACATGCATGGCCACTTCAAAATTGAATTTGAGATATTGGAAATCCATGAACGAACATACTTCTTGACCCTCTTAGGATCTATTTTCATGAGATCCTTGAGTCGGTTGTCCTTATTGATCGTCTCCATGTCGACCTCAGAGAAGATGTGCTCCTTAGTGCAGCCCCTTTGTGACATGCTGCTGCTAGCGCTAGTTCCTAGAGTTGGCGACCGTGGTGGTAACCCAGGTCTGTCCAAATACTCCCAAGTATCAGCTTTGGCATGGCCGGGACACCGGCAGTGCAGTTTTCCACAGATATGGAGCTATAGTTCTAGGGCATTTTTGCCCCAGCACTACTGTTGCTGCCACCAATGCTCATCATGTCGAACTTGTTGGCCAATGCCAGCATGGCTGTCCAACTACCTAGGACGCTGCTCCCCATGCTCTGGTTGCAGCTGCTGCTCACAGTAGATGACCACAGAGATGGTAGGTCTCTCAGCTATTGTAGCGCGCTTGCTCCTCTGACTAGGAATACATGGGCATGGAACCATGGTAGTTCTAGGGAATGCTGCTACTACTAGGCAGACCAAACCGTGATAAGTGTCCTAAAGGCGACAGACCATACTATCACATTTCTAGGCTCGGCCGCAATGGAGGTAGCTCTGAGTTCGATGATGGCTATGCGTGGTCAGCTGACCATGATGAAGAGGACCGGAAAATGGTGGTCCTACCAGGAAGAGGCGCCAAAAATATAGGTGGAGAAATGCTGCGATGCCGCTAGCAGCTGGTACAACCCAGAGAAGACGTAATTATAAAGAATGGCCATGCACTGGGATAAATGCAATAACCCATCAAAGTAAATTAGACACAATTAAATAAAATAAGTTCCAACCTAAAGAAAATAAATACAATAGATGAACTACAATAAACAACTGAAATAAGTTCAGAACAATGAAATAAGACTTAGCAAGGATAAATATCATTCCCACACATACAAAGTCCTACTAGAATAGTTCTTAATATGAAGTTTGCTTCCATAAATCAAATGTCTAAAAAGAAATATTATCCAAACTTCCATGGCTGCTGTGGTTGACCCATAAGCTCATCATCAATAGTTTGATGTCGTTGTTCTGGCAGCATCTGTGGTGTGTGTTCCTATGCTTTAAGGTGGTGTGAGCTAATTAGATCATTCGCATGGGAATCCATCAGTTGGTTCAAACCATTGGTGTATCAAGCACTCCAACCTGCCATCTGTGAGCTCTTTGGATTGTGTGTGCCATTGGCACAAAGCATATCGAGCTTAAGAAGTTTTAACCTCTGGGTCTCAGATTGCAACTGATGATTTAGATCTGTATGATATGAAGAATAGTGATCCCATGTTATAGAATTATTTTAAGATATAAGTATATAAATAAGAAGGGAAAATATTGTAAACATGGGTGAAATAGGCTCATCAAGGAGACAAAAGACATCATTACCAACATTTGTAGATGCTTATTAAGTATCAATCTTTGAACCAGGGAGCAAATGTCCAATCAATGAATAAACCTTACATACATTATTACAACGCTGAATGATAAATTAATTGCAGATCTTATGATCAACATTTCTAATATAGGGACTAAGCAGATCAAAGTGTATAAATCATTGTTTGCATGTTTTTAAATTATATATCAAAGAATATTAGAGTCGACATGACACTCAGCATATTATGTTTCAAACACATAATTCAAAGTTTTACACACATTAATTCACCACATGCGTGTGATGTCAAACATGTGAAGCAAACAGATGCACATAGTCTAGCAATGTTAGCATTATATCATTTGAATTTACTAATAAGTCTATCACTTCAAGCTGATCAAGGGAGATTAAAAATAACTTGATTTAAAAAAATGAGAAACAGTGACACATCTGCTAAAATATATGTAGTTCTAAAAATATTGTAACTTACTATTGTAAGTATTTGTGACACTATAATATAAATCTGTGTTGTCCATATAAGCCCCCTCCCCTCTAATCCTTTTGACATATTGAGGGGCTGCTGATCTTTGCAGAAAACATGTAATAGAGTTTATTGAATTGTAGTTGCCATTATGTTTAGGGCAATGCAACAAACAAGAGTATTTTATAAATGATTAATGCAAAAAAATGTAATAGCCATTGTAACAAAAACATTTGCAACACACTCAACTACAAATTGGAAAATCTAGGAATAATTGCCACAAAATGATGCCACAATTAAAAGTATGACAAACATTATAAACATCTAGGAAAATACGCACGGAGAGATTGCTCATCCTTATACCCGTGTGTCTCTCTAGTTTTTTGTTGTGTTGGAGCTACAAGTAAAGGGAAGGACAGAGTGAGCCTTAAGGAAATGCCCCATTTTTTCTATACACAACACGCTGCAAATAAAACCTTATATACGTGCAATCCAAAAACTAAATGACTTGATGAGGAGAGTCGTCCATCATGCATTCATCAACTTAAAGAACTCTAAGCTATTGAAATGTATATATTTTTGCAAAGCATGCTTACCATCATCTAACACACTACAAGATCTAAACTTAAATGAATTAACCCTTGACTACAAGGCAATAACGAACAAGCTCACCTTGTTTCAAATTTGGCTTGCTCATTCAGCCCCTTTAACTTTATTTGCACCTCATGGTTCTAAGTCCTGAGGTTATCAAGCATCTCCTGGATAGACAAATAATATAAATATCAACAACTACATTGTCACTCGAGAAATAATGTCATTTCTCCTGGATGTTGTGGTCGGCACACAACCATAATACAGGCCTGCCACGACTGCACTTGTGGAGATAATGACCTGCTCTACATCTTTAGTGCATCAGCCCGACGGTGAAGGTCTTGGATGTGGTTTGCCTTTTGCACCTTCAGTTGTGCTGCGTATTCCTGGTTACAGAGAATTCTGCAATTTTATACAAGAATTGAAATCGAGGAAATTAAGAACATCAATGGCAAAACTAAAAGGTGAGAACTTGGATAAATATATACCCCACATGCATGGCCACTTCAAAATTGAACTTGAGATATTGGAAATCCATATACGAACATACTTCTTGACCCTCTTAGGATCTGTTTTCACGAGATCCTTGAGTTAGTTGTCCTTATTGATCGTCTCCATGTCAGCCTCAGAGGAGAAGTGCTCCTTGGTGCAGCCCCTTTGTGACATGCTGCTGCTAGTGCTAGCGCCAAGAGCTGATGACTGTGGTGGTAGCCCAGGTCTGTCCATATACTCCCAAGTATCAGCTTTGGTACGGCCGGGACAGCGGCAGTGCAGTTTTCCACAGATATGGAGCAGCAGTTCTGGGGCATTTTTGCCCCAGCACTACTATTGCTACCACCAATGCTCATCATGTCGAACTTGTTGGCTAATGCCAGCATGCCCCAAGCTCTGGTTGTAGCAGCTGCTCACAGTAGATGACCACAGAGATAGCAGGTCTTTCAGCTGTTGTAGCGCGATTGCTCCTCTGACTGGGAATACATGGACATGGAACCATGACAGTTCTAGGGAATGCTGCTACTACTAGGCAGACCATACCATGATAAGTGTCCTAAAGGCGGCAGACCATACTATCGTATTGCTAGGCTCGACCGCAATGGAGGCAGCTCTGAGCTTGACGATGGCTGTGTGTGGTCAATCGACCATGATGAAGAGGACTAGAAAATGGTGGTCCTACCTGGAAGAGGCACCTCAAATATAGGTGGAGAAATGCTACGATGCCGCTGGCAGCGGGTACAACCCAAAGAAGACGTAATTATAAAGAATGACCATGCACTGGGATAAATGCAATAACCCATCAAAGTAAATTAGAATCACTTAAATAAAATAAGTTCCAACCTAAATAAAATATATACAATAGATGAACTATAATAAACAACTGAAATAAGTTCAAAACAACGAAATAACTCTTAGTAAGGATAAATATCATTCCCACACATACAAAGCCCTACTATAATAGTTCTTAATATGAAGTATGCTTCCATAAATCAAATGTCTAAAAATAAATATTATCAAAACTTCCATGGCTGTTGTGGTTGACCCATAAGCTCATCATCAATAGTTTGATGTGGGAGTTGTTCTGGCTACATCTGTGGTGTGTGTTCCTGTGCCTGAAGGTGGTGTGAGCTAATTAGATCATTCGCATGGGAATCCACCTATTAGCGCAAACCGTTGGTGGATGAAGCACTCCAACCTGCCATCTGTGAGCTCTTTGGATTGTGTGTGCCATTGGCACAAAGCATATCGAGCATAAGAAGTTTTAACCTCTGGGTCTCAGATTGCAACTGATGATTTAGATCTGTATGATATGAAGAATAGTGATCCCATGTTATATAATTATTTGAAGATATAAGTTTTTAAATAAGAAGGGAAAATATTGTAAACATGGATGAAATAGGCTCATCAAGGAGACAAAAGATGTCATTACCAACATTTGTAGATGCTTATTGAGTAGCAATCTTTGAACCAGGGAGCAAATGTCCAATCAATGAATAAACCTTACATACATTATTACAACGTTGAATGATAAATTAATTGCAGATCTTATGTTCAACATTTATAATATAGGGACTAAGCAGATCAAAGTGTATAAATCATTGTTTGCATGTTTTTTAATTATATATCAAAGAATATTAAAGTCGACATGACACTCAGCATATTATGTTTCAAACACATAATTCAAAGTTTTACACACATTAATTCACCACATGTGTGTTATGTCAAACATGTGAAGCATACAGATGCCACACAGTCTAGCAGTGTTAGCACTATATCATTTGAATTTACTAATAAGTCTATCACTTCAGGCTGATCCAGGGAGATTAAAAACAACTTGATTTAAAAAAAATGATAAACAGTAACACATCAGCTAAAATATATATAGTTCTAAAATATTGTAACTTACTATTGTAAGTATTTGTGACACTATAATATAAATCTGTGTTGTCCATATAACCCCCTCCCCCCTAATCCTTTTGACATATTGAGGGGCTGTTGATCTTTGCAGAAAACTTGAAATAGAGTTTATTGAATTGTTGTTGCCATTATGTTCAGGGCAATGCAACAAACAAGAAAATTTTATAAATGATTAATGCAAAAAATGTAATAGCCATTGTAACAAAAACATTTGCAACACACTCAACTACAAATTGGAAAAATGTAAGAATAGTAGCCACAAAACGATGCCACAATTAAATGTATGACAAACATTATAAACATCCAAGAAAATACGCATGGAGAGATTGCTCATCCTTATACCCGTGTGTCTATCTAGTTTTTTGCTGTGTTGGAGCTACAAGTAAAGGGAAGGACAGAGTGAACCTTAAGGAAATGCCCCATTTTGTCTATACACAAGACGCTGCAAATAAAACCTTATATACATGCAATCCAAAAACTAAACGACTTGATGAGGAGAGTCGTCCATCATGCATTCATCAACTTAAAGAACTCTAAGCTATTGAATTGTATATATTTTTGCAAAGCATGCATACCATCATCTAACACACTACAAGATCTAAACTTAAAAGAATTAACCCTTGAGTACAAGGCAATAACGAACAAGCTCACCTTGTTTCAAATTTGGCTTGCTCATTCAGCCCCTTTAACTTTATTTGCACGTCATGGTTCTCAGTATTGAGGTTATCAAGCATCTCCTGGATAGACAAATAATATAAATATCAACCACTACATTGTCACTCGAGAAATAATGTTATTTCTCCTGGATGATGTGGTCGGCACACAACCATAATACAGACCTGCCACGACTGCACTTGTAAAGATAATGACCTGCACTACATCTTTAGTGCATCAGCCAACGGTGATGGTCTTGGATGTGGTTTGCCTTTTGCACCTTCAGCTGTGCCGCGTATTCCTGGTTATGGAGAATCCTGCAATTTAATACAAGAATTGAAATCGATGAAATTAAGAACATCGGAGGCAAAACTAAAAGGTTGAGCACTTAGATAAATATATACCCCACATGCATGGCCACTTCAAAATTAAACTTGAGATATTGGAAATCCATATACGAATGTACTTCTTGACCCTCTTAGGATCCGTTTTCACGAGATCCTTGAGTCAGTTGTCCTTATTGATCATCTCCATGTCGGCCTCAGAGGAGAAGTGCTCCTTGGTGCAGCCCCTTTGTGACATGCTGCTGCTAGCGCTAGCTCCAAGAGTTTGTGACCATGGTGGCAGCCTGGGTCTGTCCATGTACTCCCAAGTATCAGCTTTGGTATGACCAGGACAGCAGCATTGCAGTTTTCCATAGATATGGAGCTGTAGTTCTGGGGCATTTTTCCCCAGCACTACTGTTGCTACCACTAATGCTCATCATGTCGAACTTGTTGGCTAATGCCGGCATGGCTACCCAACTGCCTGTGACACTGCTCCCCAAGCTCTGGTCATAGCTGCTGCTCACAGTAGATGACCACAGAGATAGCAGGTCTTTCAGCTGTTGTAGCGCGCTTGCTCCTCCGACTAGGAATACATGGGCATGGAACTGTGATAGTTCTAGGCAATGCTGCTACTGCTAGGCAAACCATACCATGATAAGTGTCCTAAAGGTGGCAGACCATACTATCGTATTGCTAGGCTTGGCACCAATGGATGTAGCTCCGAGTCCGACGATGGCTGTGCGTGGTCAGTCGACCATGATGAAGAGGACTGGAAAATGGTGGTCCAACCAGGAAGAGGTGCCACAAATATAGGTGGAGAAATGTTGCGATGTCGCTAACAGCGGGTACAACCCAGAGAAGACATAATTATAAAGAATGACCATGCACTGGGATAAATGCAATAACCCATCAAAATAAAATAGAAACAATTAAATAAAATAAGTTCCAACCTAAAGAAAATATATACAATAGATGAACTACAATAAACAACTGAAATAAGTTCAAAACAACGAAATAAGACTTAGCAAGGATAAATATCATTCCCACACAGACAATGTCCTACTAGAATAGTTATTAATATGAAGTATGCTTCCAGAAATCAAGTGTCTAAAATAAATATTATCAAAACTTCCATGGCTACTGTGGTTGACCCATAAGCTCATCATCAATAGTTTGATGTGGGTGTTGTTCTGGCTGCATCTGTGGTGTGTGTTCCTATGCTTGAAGGTGGTGTGAGCTAATTAGATCATTCGCATGGGAATCCATCTGTTGGTGCAAACCATTGGTGGATGAAGCACTCCAACCTGCCATCTGCGAGCTCTTTGGATTGTGTGTGCCATTGGCACAAAGCATATCGAGCTTAAGGAGTTTTAACCTCTGGGTCTCAGATTGCAACTGATGATTTAGATCTGTATGATATGAAGAATAGTGATCCCATGTTATAGAATTATTTGAAGATATAAGTTTATAAATAAGAAGGGAAAATATTGTAAACATGGATGAAATAGGCTCATCAAGGAGACAAAAGACATCATTACCAACATTTGTAGATGCTTATTGAGTATCAATCTTTGAACCAGGGAGCAAATGTCCAATCAATGAATAAACCTTACATACATTATTACAACATTGAATGATAAATTAATTACAGATCTTATGATCAACATTTCTAATATAGGGACTAAGCAGATCAAAGTGTATAAATCATTGTTTGCATGTTTTTTAATTATATATCAAAGAATATTAAAGTCGACACGACACTTAGCATATTATGTTTCAAACACATAATTCAAAGTTTTACACACATTAATTCACCACATGTGTGTGATGTCAAACATGTGAAGCAAACAGATGCCACATAGTCTAGAAGTGTTAGCACTATATCATTTGAATTTACTAATAAGTCTATCACTTCAAACTGATCAAGGGAGATTAAAAATAACTTGATTTAAAAAAATGATAAACAGTAACACATCTGCTAAAATATATATAGTTCTAAAAATATTGTAACTTACTATTGTAAGTCTTTGTGACACTACAATATAAATCTGTGATGTCCATATAAGCCTCCTCCCCTCTAATCCTTTTGACATATTGAGGGGCTGCTGATCTTTGCAGAAAACTTGTAATTGAGTTTATTGAATTGTTGTTGCCATTATGTTTTGGGCAATGCAACAAACAAGAGTATTTTATAAATGATTAATGCAAAAAATGTAATAGCCATTGTAACAAAAACATTTGCAACACACTCAACTACAAATTGGAAAATCTAAGAATAGTAGCCACAAAACGATGCCACAATTAAATTTATGACAAACATTATAAACATCCAAGAAAATACGCCCAGAGAGATTGCTCATCCATATACCCGTGTGTCTCTCTAGTTTTTTTGCTGTGTTGGAGCTACAAGTAAAGGGAAGGACAGAGTGAGCCTTATGGAAATGCCCCATTTTTTCTGTACCCAACACGCTGCAAATAAAACATTATATACGTGCAATCGAAAAACTAAACAACTTGATGAGGAGAGTCATCCATCATGCATTCATCAACTTAAAGAACTCTAAGCTATTGAATTGTCTATATTTTTGGAAAGCATGCATACCATCATCTAACACACTACAAGATCTAAACTTAAATGAATTAACCCTTGACTACAAGGCAATAACGAACAAGCTCACCTCATTTCAAATTTGGCTTGCTCATTCAGCCCCTTTAACTTTATTTGCACCTCACGGTTCTCAGTCCTGAGGATATCAAGCATCTCTTGGATAGAAAAATAATATAAATATCAACAACTACATTGTCACTCAACAAATAATGTTATTTTCTCCTAGATGTTGTGGTCGGCACACAACCATAATACAGACCTGCCACGACTGCACCTGTGGAGATAATGACCTGCACTACATCTTTAGTGCATCAGGCCAACGGTGATGGTCTTGGATGTGGTTTGCCTTTTGAACCTTCAGCTGTGCCGTGTATTCCCGGTTACAGAGAATCCTACAATTTTATACAAGAATTGAAATCAAGGAAATTCAGAACATCAGTGGCAAAACTAAAAGGTTGAGCACTTGGACAAATATATACCCCACATGCATGGCCACTTCAAAATTGAACTTGAGATATTGGAAATCCATATACGAACATACTTCTTGACCCTCTTAGGATCTGTTTTCACGAGATCCTTGAGTCAGTTGTCCTTATTGATCGTCTCCATGTCGGCCTCAGAGGAGAAGTGCTCCTTGGTGCAGCCCCTTTGTGACATGCTGCTGCTAGCGCTAGCTCCAAGAGTTTGTGACCATGGTGGCAGCCTGGGTCTGTCCATGTACTCCCAAGTATCAGCTTTGGTATGACCAGGACAGCAGCAGTGCAGTTTTCCATAGATATGGAGCTGTAGTTCTGGGGCATTTTTTCCCCAGCACTACTGTTGCTACCACTAATGCTCATCATGTCGAACTTGTTGGCTAATGCCGGCATGGCTACCCAACTGCCTGTGACACTGCACCCCAAGCTCTGGTCATAGCTGCTGCTCACAGTAGATGACCACAGAGATAGCAGGTCTTTCAGCTGTTGTAGCGCGCTTGCTCCTCCGACTAGGAATACATGGGCATGGAACTGTGATAGTTCTAGGCAATGCTGCTACTGCTAGGCAAACCATACCATGATAAGTGTCCTAAAGGTGGCAGACCATACTATCGTATTGCTAGGCTTGGCACCAATGGATGTAGCTCCGAGTCCGACGATGGCTGTGCGTGGTCAGTCGACCATGATGAAGAGGACTGGAAAATGGTGGTCCAACCAGGAAGAGGTGCCACAAATATAGGTGGAGAAATGTTGCGATGTCGCTAACAGCGGGTACAACCCAGAGAAGACATAATTATAAAGAATGACCATGCACTGGGATAAATGCAATAACCCATCAAAATAAAATAGAAACAATTAAATAAAATAAGTTCCAACCTAAAGAAAATATATACAATAGATGAACTACAATAAACAACTGAAATAAGTTCAAAACAACGAAATAAGACTTAGCAAGGATAAATATCATTCCCACACAGACAATGTCCTACTAGAATAGTTATTAATATGAAGTATGCTTCCAGAAATCAAGTGTCTAAAATAAATATTATCAAAACTTCCATGGCTACTGTGGTTGACCCATAAGCTCATCATCAATAGTTTGATGTGGGTGTTGTTCTGGCTGCATCTGTGGTGTGTGTTCCTATGCTTGAAGGTGGTGTGAGCTAATTAGATCATTCGCATGGGAATCCATCTGTTGGTGCAAACCATTGGTGGATGAAGCACTCCAACCTGCCATCTGCGAGCTCTTTGGATTGTGTGTGCCATTGGCACAAAGCATATCGAGCTTAAGGAGTTTTAACCTCTGGGTCTCAGATTGCAACTGATGATTTAGATCTGTATGATATGAAGAATAGTGATCCCATGTTATAGAATTATTTGAAGATATAAGTTTATAAATAAGAAGGGAAAATATTGTAAACATGGATGAAATAGGCTCATCAAGGAGACAAAAGACATCATTACCAACATTTGTAGATGCTTATTGAGTATCAATCTTTGAACCAGGGAGCAAATGTCCAATCAATGAATAAACCTTACATACATTATTACAACATTGAATGATAAATTAATTACAGATCTTATGATCAACATTTCTAATATAGGGACTAAGCAGATCAAAGTGTATAAATCATTGTTTGCATGTTTTTTAATTATATATCAAAGAATATTAAAGTCGACACGACACTTAGCATATTATGTTTCAAACACATAATTCAAAGTTTTACACACATTAATTCACCACATGTGTGTGATGTCAAACATGTGAAGCAAACAGATGCCACATAGTCTAGAAGTGTTAGCACTATATCATTTGAATTTACTAATAAGTCTATCACTTCAAACTGATCAAGGGAGATTAAAAATAACTTGATTTAAAAAAATGATAAACAGTAACACATCTGCTAAAATATATATAGTTCTAAAAATATTGTAACTTACTATTGTAAGTCTTTGTGACACTACAATATAAATCTGTGATGTCCATATAAGCCTCCTCCCCTCTAATCCTTTTGACATATTGAGGGGCTGCTGATCTTTGCAGAAAACTTGTAATTGAGTTTATTGAATTGTTGTTGCCATTATGTTTTGGGCAATGCAACAAACAAGAGTATTTTATAAATGATTAATGCAAAAAATGTAATAGCCATTGTAACAAAAACATTTGCAACACACTCAACTACAAATTGGAAAATCTAAGAATAGTAGCCACAAAACGATGCCACAATTAAATTTATGACAAACATTATAAACATCCAAGAAAATACGCCCAGAGAGATTGCTCATCCATATACCCGTGTGTCTCTCTAGTTTTTTTGCTGTGTTGGAGCTACAAGTAAAGGGAAGGACAGAGTGAGCCTTATGGAAATGCCCCATTTTTTCTGTACCCAACACGCTGCAAATAAAACATTATATACGTGCAATCGAAAAACTAAACAACTTGATGAGGAGAGTCATCCATCATGCATTCATCAACTTAAAGAACTCTAAGCTATTGAATTGTCTATATTTTTGGAAAGCATGCATACCATCATCTAACACACTACAAGATCTAAACTTAAATGAATTAACCCTTGACTACAAGGCAATAACGAACAAGCTCACCTCATTTCAAATTTGGCTTGCTCATTCAGCCCCTTTAACTTTATTTGCACCTCACGGTTCTCAGTCCTGAGGATATCAAGCATCTCTTGGATAGAAAAATAATATAAATATCAACAACTACATTGTCACTCAACAAATAATGTTATTTTCTCCTAGATGTTGTGGTCGGCACACAACCATAATACAGACCTGCCACGACTGCACCTGTGGAGATAATGACCTGCACTACATCTTTAGTGCATCAGGCCAACGGTGATGGTCTTGGATGTGGTTTGCCTTTTGAACCTTCAGCTGTGCCGTGTATTCCCGGTTACAGAGAATCCTACAATTTTATACAAGAATTGAAATCAAGGAAATTCAGAACATCAGTGGCAAAACTAAAAGGTTGAGCACTTGGACAAATATATACCCCACATGCATGGCCACTTCAAAATTGAACTTGAGATATTGGAAATCCATATACGAACATACTTCTTGACCCTCTTAGGATCTGTTTTCACGAGATCCTTGAGTCAGTTGTCCTTATTGATCGTCTCCATGTCGGCCTCAGAGGAGAAGTGCTCCTTGGTGCAGCCCCTTTGTGACATGCTGCTGCTAGCGCTAGCTCCAAGAGTTTGTGACCATGGTGGCAGCCTGGGTCTGTCCATGTACTCCCAAGTATCAGCTTTGGTATGACCAGGACAGCAGCAGTGCAGTTTTCCATAGATATGGAGCTGTAGTTCTGGGGCATTTTTTCCCCAGCACTACTGTTGCTACCACTAATGCTCATCATGTCGAACTTGTTGGCTAATGCCGGCATGGCTACCCAACTGCCTGTGACACTGCACCCCAAGCTCTGGTCATAGCTGCTGCTCACAGTAGATGACCACAGAGATAGCAGGTCTTTCAGCTGTTGTAGCGCGCTTGCTCCTCCGACTAGGAATACATGGGCATGGAACTGTGATAGTTCTAGGCAATGCTGCTACTGCTAGGCAAACCATACCATGATAAGTGTCCTAAAGGTGGCAGACCATACTATCGTATTGCTAGGCTTGGCACCAATGGATGTAGCTCCGAGTCCGACGATGGCTGTGCGTGGTCAGTCGACCATGATGAAGAGGACTGGAAAATGGTGGTCCAACCAGGAAGAGGTGCCACAAATATAGGTGGAGAAATGTTGCGATGTCGCTAACAGCGGGTACAACCCAGAGAAGACATAATTATAAAGAATGACCATGCACTGGGATAAATGCAATAACCCATCAAAATAAAATAGAAACAATTAAATAAAATAAGTTCCAACCTAAAGAAAATATATACAATAGATGAACTACAATAAACAACTGAAATAAGTTCAAAACAACGAAATAAGACTTAGCAAGGATAAATATCATTCCCACACAGACAATGTCCTACTAGAATAGTTATTAATATGAAGTATGCTTCCAGAAATCAAGTGTCTAAAATAAATATTATCAAAACTTCCATGGCTACTGTGGTTGACCCATAAGCTCATCATCAATAGTTTGATGTGGGTGTTGTTCTGGCTGCATCTGTGGTGTGTGTTCCTGTGCTTGAAGGTGGTGTGAGCTAATTAGATCATTCGCATGGGAATCCATCTGTTGGTGCAAACCATTGGTGGATGAAGCACTCCAACCTGCCATCTGCGAGCTCTTTGGATTGTGTGTGCCATTGGCACAAAGCATATCGAGCTTAAGGAGTTTTAACCTCTGGGTCTCAGATTGCAACTGATGATTTAGATCTGTATGATATGAAGAATAGTGATCCCATGTTATAGAATTATTTGAAGATATAAGTTTATAAATAAGAAGGGAAAATATTGTAAACATGGATGAAATAGGCTCATCAAGGAGACAAAAGACATCATTACCAACATTTGTAGATGCTTATTGAGTATCAATCTTTGAACCAGGGAGCAAATGTCCAATCAATGAATAAACCTTACATACATTATTACAACATTGAATGATAAATTAATTACAGATCTTATGATCAACATTTCTAATATAGGGACTAAGCAGATCAAAGTGTATAAATCATTGTTTGCATGTTTTTTAATTATATATCAAAGAATATTAAAGTCGACACGACACTTAGCATATTATGTTTCAAACACATAATTCAAAGTTTTACACACATTAATTCACCACATGTGTGTGATGTCAAACATGTGAAGCAAACAGATGCCACATAGTCTAGAAGTGTTAGCACTATATCATTTGAATTTACTAATAAGTCTATCACTTCAAACTGATCAAGGGAGATTAAAAATAACTTGATTTAAAAAAATGATAAACAGTAACACATCTGCTAAAATATATATAGTTCTAAAAATATTGTAACTTACTATTGTAAGTCTTTGTGACACTACAATATAAATCTGTGATGTCCATATAAGCCTCCTCCCCTCTAATCCTTTTGACATATTGAGGGGTTGCTGATCTTTGCAGAAAACTTGTAATTGAGTTTATTGAATTGTTGTTGCCATTATGTTTTGGGCAATGCAACAAACAAGAGTATTTTATAAATGATTAATGCAAAAAATGTAATAGCCATTGTAACAAAAACATTTGCAACACACTCAACTACAAATTGGAAAATCTAAGAATAGTAGCCACAAAACGATGCCACAATTAAATTTATGACAAACATTATAAACATCCAAGAAAATACGCCCAGAGAGATTGCTCATCCATATACCCGTGTGTCTCTCTAGTTTTTTTGCTGTGTTGGAGCTACAAGGGAAGGACAGAGTGAGCCTTATGGAAATGCCCCATTTTTTCTGTACCCAACACGCTGCAAATAAAACATTATATACGTGCAATCGAAAAACTAAACAACTTGATGAGGAGAGTCATCCATCATGCATTCATCAACTTAAAGAACTCTAAGCTATTGAATTGTCTATATTTTTGGAAAGCATGCATACCATCATCTAACACACTACAAGATCTAAACTTAAATGAATTAACCCTTGACTACAAGGCAATAACGAACAAGCTCACCTCATTTCAAATTTGGCTTGCTCATTCAGCCCCTTTAACTTTATTTGCACCTCACGGTTCTCAGTCCTGAGGATATCAAGCATCTCTTGGATAGAAAAATAATATAAATATCAACAACTACATTGTCACTCAACAAATAATGTTATTTTCTCCTAGATGTTGTGGTCGGCACACAACCATAATACAGACCTGCCACGACTGCACCTGTGGAGATAATGACCTGCACTACATCTTTAGTGCATCAGGCCAACGGTGATGGTCTTGGATGTGGTTTGCCTTTTGAACCTTCAGCTGTGCCGTGTATTCCCGGTTACAGAGAATCCTACAATTTTATACAAGAATTGAAATCAAGGAAATTCAGAACATCAGTGGCAAAACTAAAAGGTTGAGCACTTGGATAAATATATACCCCACATGCATGGCCACTTCAAAATTGAACTTGAGATATTGGAAATCCATATACGAACATACTTCTTGACCCTCTTAGGATCTGTTTTCACGAGATCCTTGAGTCAGTTGTCCTTATTGATCGTCTCCATGTCAGCCTCAGAGGAGAAGTGCTCCTTGGTGCAGCCCCTTTGTGACATGCTGCTGATAGCGCTAGCTCCAAGAGCTGGTGACCGTGGTGGTAGCCCAGGTATGTCCATATACTCCCAAGTATTAGCTTTGGTATGGTCGGGACATTGGCAGTGCAGTTTTCCACATATATGGAGATGTAGTTCTGGGGCATTTTTTCCCTAGCACTACTGTTGCTACCACCAATGCTCATCATTTTGAACTTATTGGCTAATGCTAGCATGGCTGCCCAACTACCTATGACACTGCTCCCCATGCTCTAGTCGCAGCTGCTGCTCACAATAGATGACCACAGGGATAGCAGGTCTTTCAGCTGTTGTAGCGCGCTTGCACCTCCGACTGGGAATACATGGGCATTTAACTATGATAGTTCCAGGGAATGTTGCTACTGCTAGGCAGACACTACCATGATAAATGTCCTAAAGGCGGTAGACCATACTATCATATTGCTAAGCTTAGCCGCAATGGAGGCAGCTCTGAGTCCGACGATGGCTGTGCATGGTCAGTCGACCACGATGAAGAGGACTGGAAAATGGTGGTCCTGCCAGGAAGAGGTGCCACAAATATAGGTGGAGAAATGCTGCGATGCCGCTGGCAGCGGGTACAACCCAGAGAAGACGTAATTATAAAGAATGACCATGCACTAGGATAAATGCAATAACCCATCAAAGTAAATTAGAATCACTTAAATAAAATAAGTTCCAACCTAAAGAAAATATATACAATAGATGAACTACAATAAACAACTGAAATAAGTTCAAAACAACAAAATAAGTCTTAGTAAGGATAAATATCATTCCCACACAAACAAAGCCCTACTATAATAGTTCTTAATATGAAGTATGCTTCCATAAATCAAATGTCTAAAAATAAATATTATCAAAACTTCCATGGCTATTGTGGTTGACCCATAAGCTCATCATCAATAGTTTGATGTGGGAGTTGTTCTGGCTACATCTGTGGTGTGTGTTCCTGTGCCTGAAGGTGGTGTGAGCTAATTAGATCATTCGCATGGGAATCCATCTGTTGGTGCAAACCATTGGTGGATGAAGCACTCCAACCTGCCATCTGTGAGCTCTTTGGATTGTGTGTGCCATTGGCACAAAGCATATCGAGCATAAGAAGTTTTAACCTCTGGGTCTCAGATTGCAACTGATGATTTAGATCTGTATGATATGAAGAATAGTGATCCCATGTTATATAATTATTTGAAGATATAAGTTTTTAAATAAGAAGGGAAAATATTGTAAACATGGATGAAATAGGCTCATCAAGGAGACAAAAGACGTCATTACCAACATTTGTAGATGCTTATTGAGTAGCAATCTTTGAACCAGGGAGCAAATGTCCAATCAATGAATAAACCTTACATACATTATTACAACGTTGAATGATAAATTAATTGCAGATCTTATGTTCAACATTTATAATATAGGGACTAAGCAGATCAAAGTGTATAAATCATTGTTTGCATGTTTTTTAATTATATATCAAAGAATATTAAAGTCGACATGACACTCAGCATATTATGTTTCAAACACATAATTCAAAGTTTTACACACATTAATTCACCACATGTGTGTTATGTCAAACATGTGAAGCATACAGATGCCACACAGTCTAGCAGTGTTAGCACTATATCATTTGAATTTACTAATAAGTCTATCACTTCAGGCTGATCCAGGGAGATTAAAAACAACTTGATTTAAAAAAAATGATAAACAGTAACACATCAGCTAAAATATATATAGTTCTAAAATATTGTAACTTACTATTGTAAGTATTTGTGACACTATAATATAAATCTGTGTTGTCCATATAACCCCCTCCCCCCTAATCCTTTTGACATATTGAGGGGCTGTTGATCTTTGCAGAAAACTTGAAATAGAGTTTATTGAATTGTTGTTGCCATTATGTTCAGGGCAATGCAACAAACAAGAAAATTTTATAAATGATTAATGCAAAAAATGTAATAGCCATTGTAACAAAAACATTTGCAACACACTCAACTACAAATTGGAAAAATGTAAGAATAGTAGCCACAAAACGATGCCACAATTAAATGTATGACAAACATTATAAACATCCAAGAAAATACGCATGGAGAGATTGCTCATCCTTATACCCGTGTGTCTATCTAGTTTTTTGCTGTGTTGGAGCTACAAGTAAAGGGAAGGACAGAGTGAACCTTAAGGAAATGCCCCATTTTGTCTATACACAAGACGCTGCAAATAAAACCTTATATACATGCAATCCAAAAACTAAACGACTTGATGAGGAGAGTCGTCCATCATGCATTCATCAACTTAAAGAACTCTAAGCTATTGAATTGTATATATTTTTGCAAAGCATGCATACCATCATCTAACACACTACAAGATCTAAACTTAAAAGAATTAACCCTTGACTACAAGGCAATAACGAACAAGCTCACCTTGTTTCAAATTTGGCTTGCTCATTCAGCCCCTTTAACTTTATTTGCACGTCATGGTTCTCAGTATTGAGGTTATCAAGCATCTCCTGGATAGACAAATAATATAAATATCAACCACTACATTGTCACTCGAGAAATAATGTTATTTCTCCTGGATGATGTGGTCGGCACACAACCATAATACAGACCTGCCACGACTGCACCTGTGGAGATAATGACCTGCACTACATCTTTAGTGCATCAGGCCAACGGTGATGGTCTTGGATGTGGTTTGCCTTTTGAACCTTCAGCTGTGCCGTGTATTCCCGGTTACAGAGAATCCTACAATTTTATACAAGAATTGAAATCAAGGAAATTCAGAACATCAGTGGCAAAACTAAAAGGTTGAGCACTTGGACAAATATATACCCCACATGCATGGCCACTTCAAAATTGAACTTGAGATATTGGAAATCCATATACGAACATACTTCTTGACCCTCTTAGGATCTGTTTTCACGAGATCCTTGAGTCAGTTGTCCTTATTGATCGTCTCCATGTCGGCCTCAGAGGAGAAGTGCTCCTTGGTGCAGCCCCTTTGTGACATGCTGCTGCTAGCGCTAGCTCCAAGAGTTTGTGACCATGGTGGCAGCCTGGGTCTGTCCATGTACTCCCAAGTATCAGCTTTGGTATGACCAGGACAGCAGCAGTGCAGTTTTCCATAGATATGGAGCTGTAGTTCTGGGGCATTTTTTCCCCAGCACTACTGTTGCTACCACTAATGCTCATCATGTCGAACTTGTTGGCTAATGCCGGCATGGCTACCCAACTGCCTGTGACACTGCACCCCAAGCTCTGGTCATAGCTGCTGCTCACAGTAGATGACCACAGAGATAGCAGGTCTTTCAGCTGTTGTAGCGCGCTTGCTCCTCCGACTAGGAATACATGGGCATGGAACTGTGATAGTTCTAGGCAATGCTGCTACTGCTAGGCAAACCATACCATGATAAGTGTCCTAAAGGTGGCAGACCATACTATCGTATTGCTAGGCTTGGCACCAATGGATGTAGCTCCGAGTCCGACGATGGCTGTGCGTGGTCAGTCGACCATGATGAAGAGGACTGGAAAATGGTGGTCCAACCAGGAAGAGGTGCCACAAATATTGGTGGAGAAATGTTGCGATGTCGCTAACAGCGGGTACAACCCAGAGAAGACATAATTATAAAGAATGACCATGCACTGGGATAAATGCAATAACCCATCAAAATAAAATAGAAATAATTAAATAAAATAAGTTCCAACCTAAAGAAAATATATACAATAGATGAACTACAATAAACAACTGAAATAAGTTCAAAACAACGAAATAAGACTTAGCAAGGATAAATATCATTCCCACACAGACAATGTCCTACTAGAATAGTTATTAATATGAAGTATGCTTCCAGAAATCAAGTGTCTAAAATAAATATTATCAAAACTTCCATGGCTACTGTGGTTGACCCATAAGCTCATCATCAATAGTTTGATGTGGGTGTTGTTCTGGCTGCATCTGTGGTGTGTGTTCCTATGCTTGAAGGTGGTGTGAGCTAATTAGATCATTCGCATGGGAATCCATCTGTTGGTGCAAACCATTGGTGGATGAAGCACTCCAACCTGCCATCTGCGAGCTCTTTGGATTGTGTGTGCCATTGGCACAAAGCATATCGAGCTTAAGGAGTTTTAACCTCTGGGTCTCAGATTGCAACTGATGATTTAGATCTGTATGATATGAAGAATAGTGATCCCATGTTATAGAATTATTTGAAGATATAAGTTTATAAATAAGAAGGGAAAATATTGTAAACATGGATGAAATAGGCTCATCAAGGAGACAAAAGACATCATTACCAACATTTGTAGATGCTTATTGAGTATCAATCTTTGAACCAGGGAGCAAATGTCCAATCAATGAATAAACCTTACATACATTATTACAACATTGAATGATAAATTAATTACAGATCTTATGATCAACATTTCTAATATAGGGACTAAGCAGATCAAAGTGTATAAATCATTGTTTGCATGTTTTTTAATTATATATCAAAGAATATTAAAGTCGACACGACACTTAGCATATTATGTTTCAAACACATAATTCAAAGTTTTACACACATTAATTCACCACATGTGTGTGATGTCAAACATGTGAAGCAAACAGATGCCACATAGTCTAGAAGTGTTAGCACTATATCATTTGAATTTACTAATAAGTCTATCACTTCAAACTGATCAAGGGAGATTAAAAATAACTTGATTTAAAAAAATGATAAACAGTAACACATCTGCTAAAATATATATAGTTCTAAAAATATTGTAACTTACTATTGTAAGTCTTTGTGACACTACAATATAAATCTGTGATGTCCATATAAGCCTCCTCCCCTCTAATCCTTTTGACATATTGAGGGGCTGCTGATCTTTGCAGAAAACTTGTAATTGAGTTTATTGAATTGTTGTTGCCATTATGTTTTGGGCAATGCAACAAACAAGAGTATTTTATAAATGATTAATGCAAAAAATGTAATAGCCATTGTAACAAAAACATTTGCAACACACTCAACTACAAATTGGAAAATCTAAGAATAGTAGCCACAAAACGATGCCACAATTAAATTTATGACAAACATTATAAACATCCAAGAAAATACGCACAGAGAGATTGCTCATCCATATACCCGTGTGTCTCTCTAGTTTTTTTGCTGTGTTGGAGCTACAAGTAAAGGGAAGGACAGAGTGAGCCTTATGGAAATGCCCCATTTTTTCTGTACCCAACACGCTGCAAATAAAACATTATATACGTGCAATCGAAAAACTAAACAACTTGATGAGGAGAGTCATCCATCATGCATTCATCAACTTAAAGAACTCTAAGCTATTGAATTGTCTATATTTTTGGAAAGCATGCATACCATCATCTAACACACTACAAGATCTAAACTTAAATGAATTAACCCTTGACTACAAGGCAATAACGAACAAGCTCACCTCATTTCAAATTTGGCTTGCTCATTCAGCCCCTTTAACTTTATTTGCACCTCATGGTTCTCAGTCCTGAGGATATCAAGCATCTCTTGGATAGAAAAATAATATAAATATCAACAACTACATTGTCACTCAACAAATAATGTTATTTTCTCCTAGATGTTGTGGTCGGCACACAACCATAATACAGACCTGCCACGACTGCACCTGTGGAGATAATGACCTGCACTACATCTTTAGTGCATCAGGCCAACGGTGATGGTCTTGGATGTGGTTTGCCTTTTGAACCTTCAGCTGTGCCGTGTATTCCCGGTTACAGAGAATCCTACAATTTTATACAAGAATTGAAATCAAGGAAATTCAGAACATCAGTGGCAAAACTAAAAGGTTGAGCACTTGGATAAATATATACCCCACATGCATGGCCACTTCAAAATTGAACTTGAGATATTGGAAATCCATATACGAACATACTTCTTGACCCTCTTAGGATCTGTTTTCACGAGATCCTTGAGTCAGTTGTCCTTATTGATCGTCTCCATGTCAGCCTCAGAGGAGAAGTGCTCCTTGGTGCAGCCCCTTTGTGACATGCTGCTGATAGCGCTAGCTCCAAGAGCTGGTGACCGTGGTGGTAGCCCAGGTATGTCCATATACTCCCAAGTATTAGCTTTGGTATGGTCGGGACATTGGCAGTGCAGTTTTCCACATATATGGAGATGTAGTTCTAGGGCATTTTTGCCCTAGCACTACTGTTGCTACCACCAATGCTCATCATTTTGAACTTATTGGCTAATGCTAGCATGGCTGCCCAACTACCTATGACACTATTCCCCATGCTCTAGTCGCAGCTGCTGCTCACAATAGATGACCACAGGGATAGCAGGTCTTTCAGCTGTTGTAGCGCGCTTGCACCTCCGACTGGGAATACATGGGCATTTAACTATGATAGTTCCAGGGAATGTTGCTACTGCTAGGCAGACACTACCATGATAAATGTCCTAAAGGCGGTAGACCATACTATCATATTGCTAAGCTTAGCCGCAATGGAGGCAGCTCTGAGTCCGACGATGGTTGTGCATGGTCAGTCGACCACGATGAAGAGGACTGGAAAATGGTGGTCCTGCCAGGAAGAGGTGCCACAAATATAGGTGGAGAAATGCTGCGATGCCGCTGGCAGCGGGTACAACCCAGAGAAGACGTAATTATAAAGAATGACCATGCACTAGGATAAATGCAATAACCCATCAAAGTAAATTAGAATCACTTAAATAAAATAAGTTCCAACCTAAAGAAAATATATACAATAGATGAACTACAATAAACAACTGAAATAAGTTCAAAACAACAAAATAAGTCTTAGTAAGGATAAATATCATTCCCACACAAACAAAGCCCTACTATAATAGTTCTTAATATGAAGTATGCTTCCATAAATCAAATGTCTAAAAATAAATATTATCAAAACTTCCATGGCTATTGTGGTTGACCCATAAGCTCATCATCAATAGTTTGATGTGGGAGTTGTTCTGGCTACATCTGTGGTGTGTGTTCCTGTGCCTGAAGGTGGTGTGAGCTAATTAGATCATTCGCATGGGAATCCATCTGTTGGTGCAAACCATTGGTGGATGAAGCACTCCAACCTGCCATCTGTGAGCTCTTTGGATTGTGTGTGCCATTGGCACAAAGCATATCGATCATAAGAAGTTTTAACCTCTGGGTCTCAAATTGCAACTGATGATTTAGATCTGTATGATATGAAGAATAGTGATCCCATGTTATATAATTATTTGAAGATATAAGTTTTTAAATAAGAAGGGAAAACATTGTAAACATGGATGAAATAGGCTCATCAAGGAGACAAAAGACGTCATTACCAACATTTGTAGATGCTTATTGAGTATCAATCTTTGAACCAGGGAGCAAATGTCCAATCAATGACTAAACCTTACATACATTATTACAACGTTGAATGATAAATTAATTGCAGATCTTATGTTCAACATTTATAATATAGGGACTAAGCAGATCAAAGTGTATAAATCATTGTTTGCATGTTTTTTAATTATATATCAAAGGATATTAAAGTCGACATGACACTCAGCATATTATGTTTCAAACACATAATTCAAAGTTTTACACACATTAATTCACCACATGTGTGTGATGTCAAACATGTGAAGCAAACAGATGCCACACAGTCTAGCAGTGTTAGCACTATATCATTTGAATTTACTAATAAGTCTATCACTTCAAGCTGATAAAGGGAGATTAAAAATAACTTGATTTAAAAAATGATAAACAGTAACACATCTGCTAAAATATATAAAGTTCTAAAAATATTGTAACTTACTATTGTAAGTATTTGTGACACTATAATATAAATCTGTGTTGTCCATATAAGCCCCCTCCCCTCTAATCCTTTTGACATATTGAGGGGCTGCTGATCTTTGTAGAAAACTTGTAATAGAGTTTATTGAATTGTTGTTGCCATTATGTTCAGGGCAATGCAACAAACAAGAGTATTTTTTCTAAATGATTAATGCAAAAAATGGAATAGCCATTGTAACAAAAACATTTGCAACACACTCAACTACAAATTGGAAAATCTAAGAATAGTAGCCACAAAATGATGCCCCAATTAAATGTATGACAAACATTATAAACATCCAAGAAAATACGCACGGACAGATTGCTCATCCATATACCCGTGTATCTATCTAGTTTTTTGATGTGTTGGAGCTACAAGTAAAGGTAAGGACATAGTGAGCCTTAAGGAAATGCCCCATTTTTTCTATACACAACACGCTGCAAATAAAACCTTATATACGTGCTATCCAAAAACTAAATGACTTGACGAGGAGAGTCGTCCATCATGCATTCATCAACTTAAAGAAGTCTAAGCTATTGAATTGTATATATTTTTGCAAAGCATGCATATCATCATCTAACACACTACAAGATCTAAACTTAAATGAATTAACCCTTGACTACAAGGCAATAACGAACAAGCTCACCTTGTTTCA